>NC_092863.1:47915803-48032668 GCF_032062135.1 Pyxicephalus adspersus
AGCAGTGCACAGCGTGTGGCAAGAATAATATTTAAATGACAAATGTGGATTGTTAGATTAAAAAAAAACAACTCATATATGAAAAATCTATACAATCAATGTAAAGCTGATTAGTTTCAAATTTCTGAAAATACAAAACACCCTTTAAACCTATTTTCCAAAGCATGTTTAACTTGTACTACTAATATATTAACACACATACTAAACATGTTGCATTATCTTTATAAAACAGACAAGTAGAAATGATCCTAACAGATCCTCCTCCTTGAAGATCATGAAATAAGTTTGAATTACCTAGACATAACGTCATGCTATTGTGCTGAAATTAAAATAAATTCAGGAAGCGCTGCAAGCTTTTTTGTTTATGCATCAAGTAAACAGGACACACTGTTTATCCACACCAGCACAGAGAAGATCAATCACAGTCTTTGAGATGTCATTTGGTTACTATACAAACAATGCAACAAAATGTTTTCTAAAAACAATTGCAATTGCAGGGTCCTTTCCTCATCTTCACATTATGTTAGCAGTTAGCTTGTGTGCATGCAGCTAGAAAACCTGTAATCAACTGACACCCCCAATTATATTTTCCATCTCATACCTTTCATTTAAAAGAAAACCAAATCCCCTTTTCCCTCTTTTATCCTCAGTTGTGTCTTTTTTATTTATGTATATGTATTTATACATATACTGTACATTTATAGAAATACTTGTGTACTAATTTGTATGTATATACACTATATATCTCAGTATATCTCAATGTATCCCAATATAAAATGCAATACATATCTATCAAAAGTGTAACTATGAAAAACTGAACCTTTTGAGGTCCTCAGCCTCTATAATTGCCTGTCATGGCACTTTAATAACACTGCACAACAACGATTTTGCTACTGGGAATAATACGTGATATACATGATATCGAGTGTGCTGATTCCAAATCTGAACTCAGAATTTGCTTATCACGTACAGATTTTATGTTTTAGGAGTGCTATAGCTGTTCAAATGGTCGGTAATTGGGTATGTCTGGGCAAGTCAGTGTGCTGACGTCAGAAATAGGTATATAAGGTGAGATTGACCAAGGGCTTGTCTCTAGTTCAAAACCATCCTATTGGATAGTACAGCTAGGCCATAGTGAGTCTGTTTTGAGCTAAAGATAAGTAGGCGGAGCTGTGTTAAAAAAACAAAACATTTTTTGCTATATTTGTGGCAAATATACCCCATGTGATCAATGCAAGAACCTAACCAAGAGGGTGAGATTTACTTACAAGCATTACTTTGGATGTGAAATTGGAGATCAGGATAAAACCTGGGCACCTTATATCTGCTGTCAGGTGTGTTACGTTGGACTAACACAATAGTTGAATGGGAAAAGGAATAAAATGCCTTTTGCTGTGTCTATGCTTTGGCGTGAGCCAAAAGACCATCTCTCAGACTGCTA
This sequence comes from Pyxicephalus adspersus, assembly GCF_032062135.1. Taxonomy (NCBI): domain Eukaryota; kingdom Metazoa; phylum Chordata; class Amphibia; order Anura; family Pyxicephalidae; genus Pyxicephalus; species Pyxicephalus adspersus. Next base: position 47,917,245 of record NC_092863.1, read on the forward strand.
CGTATCAGTAAAATTGCTGGGTTTTCGAAGAAGACTAAAACAAAAATCGTCTATCCTGATTGTAAATCTGCTCTGAAGCCAGCACCACATGATGCAGAGAATCCAGTGCCAGTCCCTCCCACATCTGTTGTTACTGAAAGTGACATGTCGGATGAGGAACAGGAGGATGATGTTGATGGTAATGAATGTTATGAACTCCAATTTGAAGAAGGTAGGCCACATTTTATAAGCCAATCAGATTTAGATGATCTAGTAAGGGACCCGTCTTTGTCAAAAGGGTAGTCTGAACTGTTAGCCTCCAGATTAAAGGAGTTGAATTTGCTACAAAAAGAAACGACAACTTCACACTTTTTTGACCCACACACAAAGTTTGCAGGTTATTACAAGCTGGAAATCGACATTTGCTTCTGTACCAACATGAGTGGTCTGATGATGGAGTTAGGTTGCGAATACATACCAGAGCAGTGGAGATTGTTCATAGACTCGAGGAAAAGCAAGTTTGAAAGCTGTATTGCTGCATAAAGGGAATAAAAAACCTTTTGTTTCTTTTGCTCATGCCAACGGAATGAAAGAGACATACCAATCCATGGAGGTCATTTTGAAATTGACTAACTATTCAGAACACAAGTGGAACGTTTGTGGTGACCTGAAGGTGGTGGCACTCCTTCTTGGCCTGCAATTGGGATATACAAAATGTATGTGGGGCAGGGTCCTCTCCTCCTGTATCACTGTCTGTATTAGTCTGTCATTTGCAATCCCTATTTAATGTACAGCGCTGCGTAATATGTTGGCGCTATATAAATCCTGTTTTTTAATAATAATAATAATAATAATAATATGTGCTTTCTGTGCCTGTGGAACAGTGGTGATGACAGCAACCATTACAAAAAGAAAAAAGAATGGCCACCCAGACCTGAGCACACTGTTGACCAGTACAACGTGAAGCATAAATCACTCATTTATCCACGGAAAGTTTACCTTACCACTTCATATTGATTTCTTGGATTGATTGATTGATTGATTCTTCCACCGCCGTGGTAAATAGGGAAAGCTCCCTGAAGGGAAATCCCTCACCTTCGCAATGCATACGGAGGAGAGGGATTTCACTTCAGGGGGTGGTCCCTGGTGGTGGGTGGAGCCATTAGAGCGGGTCCTGCCTGGTGTGCTCCCGCCTACTCCATAAATGGCCTAGTGGCCATAAAACTTTGCCGACCCCTGGTTTAGAGCAATGCTGCCTTAATGGTTTGGATATCTGCTACAGCCATGGACATGGTGGCAGGCCCCCACTTCTCCCCACCTCCCCTGTTATTCCACAACCTCTCACCTTGTCCCTCTCCTTAACACCTTCTATTTTTTCCTTTCTCTTTTCCTCCTTCCCTTTCTACCCTCCCCTCCCCCTCCTTTATTTTATCAACATTGGTGCATTGGAGTTGTGGTTTTCTTTAACCAGAAATGATATACATTTTAAACATCACATTCAATGACTCTATTTTGTTTAAAGGGCATCTTGCCCCTGTTTGTAATTTTGTACCCTTTTAGTGTGTATCTTTACTGGGTTTTGATATTCGATTGCATTTTTATATTAGTTGTTTGTTCATCATGGCCTTGTCATACACACAAACAAAAAACTTATCTTTTTATCCAGCCTCTAAATTATTGTTTTGTTATTGTATTATTAATATTATTTGTTATTGTAAAAAGCCATTCCAAGGAGAATAAGTGGTGCAAAAGAGGCAGTCATGGGATTATCCAATAATTTATTTTTGTATGAGACTTTTGTGATTCATATCACGGAATGCCTTCCAAAGCCCCTTGTACTACAGCACAACTGACTGGCTTCTTGTAATATCTCTCACTCCTCCAATCTAAACTTTGTAATACAGGGAGAGGGAGAGGCCTATAAAAGATCAAATTCTGATATTTACACTGCTTACCTGTCAGACCTATCACCAAAATGTAATCATGCCTGCTCAAGATTAGACACCATATAACCAGTGGCCATTCTACATATGTAAATGACAAACTGCCCCATCTTCTGCATGTGCAGAACAAAATCAGGCACTTTCACCAGAGTTCCCGTGTAGTCTCGCAGCTTCCTGGGATATTTGACATAGCTATCCCAAGACGTTGCAGGATTACCCATCAAAACCACAACCACAATAATAACCCCAGAAGTGGATAGAAGTTTTATTACCTTTAAAGGTTCATGTTCTGGAGATGAAGTGAAAGTGACAGGAAGTGTTATTGACAGAATTACCAGGTGAAAACAAAGCAGGAAAGGCTGAAAAATCAAAGTTAATGCAGCTACCATATGACAAGATGGGTAAGTTGCAGTTTAGTACATTTTTTGTTCCTGGCATACACTTTAACTTGTATCTTTGAGGGATTGAAGAGACAGAATGGTCACCCCACCTCTGTATTTATATGACATAAATAGTTTAAGCAGATGAAATAATGTGTTTTAATATACATTAGTGTTAAAAAGTCACATCCATTTAGCAGAATGGGAGATTGTCTAACTTATATTGTAATCTCAAATGTGGATGAGGGTGTATATTGTGGGCAAAAACAATAAAATATTTAGCAGATTTATTAGGATCTGTGTTTATGTAACCTAGCAGCCTTCTCCAACGCTGGAGAAGATACACTTTCATCAGTGAACCTGGGTGATCCAGCAAACCTGGAATGGATTTCCTAAAAGTCACTAGCTATTTGTTAGGAAATGTATTCAATCCTGCATCAAATCCATTCCAGGTTTGCTGGACCACCCAGCTTTACTGATAAAAGTTTATCCTCTCTCCAGCCCTGGAGAGCTTTAATAAATCAGGGCCAAAGTGAGAGGAAATATTACCATTGGACATAGCAGTAAAATTGTCTTTGCCTGTTATATTTAAATCTGGAAAACACAAATTGCACTTTTTTATAAATATATAATATTTTAATAGTTAGCCAACCTTTTATATAGTTTAAGAAAATGTGATGATAGATCTCTTTTAAAAACCAAAGTATAATATTTATAATTTCCAATAGGGTCCATTTCTCAAAAAGTGGGACAGAAAATGTTTTCACTTTTTTGCCCTTCACTTTTGGAAACCTGTTTGCTTTTTTAACAACACCATATTTATCACTTTTTAAAGTTGAAAATAAAAACCACCAAATGTATTCACCAATTGTGGCAAAAAGAGGTGATAAATGTGACTTTATATTTAAAAGTGGCACTAAATAAATCATGAGTGATATATGACATTTATGACAAATGTGATATATATTTTTAAGCAAATTGACAATAAATGTGACAACTAAAAAAAATGTGATAACCATCTTAATAAAAGTATGTTGATATTCCTATTTGACATTAGAAAAATGTACCCGTATATATTTACAAACTTTGTGTGGGGAATTAGTTTGTTATTTGATATAATTTAATTAAATCTCTTTTCACCCTTGACATGAAAGTCACAATCTAAGCTTGTCTGATCAGCTAAACTATAGTTATAACAAACATGAATATATTCTCTATATACTACCATTGAGATCCCGCTTTAGAGTATTGGATGCAGTATAATATTTGTTATTGGAATAAAAGGGGGCTTCAATGGCTGGCAGAAACATCCTCCAAGTGATGTGACAACAACAAAAGCCAGAAAGAATAAACCACATAAAATAAAGAATAACATTTTTGGTGAAGCAAACAAACACCCCTAGTGTGTGACAGAGTCAGTGGTTCCTATTTATTACACAAACACATTTTATATCAGAAACAAATGCTGAATTTGACATTTTTTTTTACCTTGGCAGCACTGGTTTTATACAAATCCTTCACACTGCAGTTAATCAGATATTTTAGTCCCATTCCTTTTTTCATAACCGCATTCTTTATGACATTTTCCTTGTGCATGAACTGCTTATGTCAGGTCAGGAACAGAAGGGGGAGAAGAGTGTTTCCTCTTGCTGTCTTTTGGTCAAAGACATGCAAACAGGATTGTTTAAAGAAACATATTTTGTGTTACTATTAGGTGTTTTTTTACATGTTTCTGTACGTTTTATATTTTTCATGATGGTATTTCATATAATGCTTTGTAAATAGCCAATCTAGAAGCTGCCTATAAGCCCGAAAAGTCCATTGATAATTTATGCCAAACATTTACTAAGATAAAATCAAGAAGTGGAAATGGGAAGACTTTTTCATTTTTCTCCTAGATTTAAGTTAAAAAATACAAGGTGTTGGAACAACATGTGCTAAATCTGCTATGTAAACCAATATAGTCACCTCCAGTAATGATATAGTTTGTTTAGAAATGGACCTATTATCAAAACATAAACATTAAGCAAACAGGTTCCTTTTTACATAATAAAGTTTATTTTTTTCTATTTTTAATTACTTTTACATCTGTTTACATTTTCCCACCTCTTTCGCCTTTACTGCTGCGGTGATAAAAACTGAAGAGGAAACCTGCAGCCTCTTTGGATACTTACAATACATATCCCAACAGACGCATGCATTTAAGCACTAGGCGATCAGGGGCATTCCTCAATGTAAATGCATAACCTTATGGTCTCATGCATGTTCAATGAATTTGGCTCTTGGCTGTTTACATATGGATGCCTTGTCAGAAAACACAATACTCAATCTTGCACATGCACAGTGTGAGATGAGGCAACATCATCAGGAAGAAAAAAGAAGAAAAAAAGATGTAGGCATTTGGCATCACAGGTATCCCCAGAAATAGGGCAGTAAACAGGATTTGCTGGGTGCAAGTATTATACTGATTAAAGGCTTTCTGCAAGAAAAGGTAAGTGAAAAAAATGAAGTTTAATGCACATTGTAGTTTAACCCTATAACCATTGCTAGACAGCTTGATTCCCAAATAAATAAGGGAAGGACATACAAAATAAACTATATTGTGGAAAGAAAGTGCCTTACCATACAATAGAACATTTGCACTGTTACCTGACTAACCTACAGTCACTGTATCACAGGTAACTTGCTATGCAAATATATTTTGTACTTAAAAAACAAATCACATAAATTACATGAGTACCATCCTGACATATTGAAAAGCACAGTTGTTGTACCTGCCATACAAAGCCAAAAGAATGTCATAAAGAGTTTAATCTAATGACTGTCCCTAATCAATACATTTTCCTAGAATATAAAAAAACTTAGCCAAAACATTGCAGGGTATCATTTTCTTGAATAAAGCACAAATGTAAACTCTGTACCAAATTATAACAAAATATTGTTGTTGGAGGTGAAGTCTGATGGACTGTTAGCTTCTTCTACCCTTTGGGGACTCCAGTTGTGAAATTTCCCTTCCACAGTTGCCAGCTGTATTGCTGCCTCTCTTGGCATATGTGGTATTTCTGCATACTTGTGTGTTTTTCCTCTCCTGTAGCATTCTTCCTAATAAAAACCCAGTAGGGCATGTGTGATCACAATAGATTTGGCATTTTTTATTTTTTATATTCCAAAATGTAGTTATCACAAACAATGAACTAATTCATTACAACTCAATGCAGACCTAACAAATTACCTAAACTCAATAAAGTGACTTCTTATTTGTTAATATGATAATAAAGAAATAAAGAAAGGCTACATATGCAGTGATAAATATGGGGGTTTTATATTTTGCTCTAGTAAGGGTTAAAATACCCAAATAACAATAGAACCACGCTGGTGATCTATCACTTTGTGCTGCCTGTTGGATGGAAAGAGATCCCTGTTTGTTTTCAAGCTTTTGAACTTGTGATCACTTCTCAAAGGTTGGGGGCTGGAATTTGGGATGCTAATAGCCAGTGGAGTTTTCTGTATACTTTTAAAAATTCAGGCCCATAAAATGCAGTTTAGGAGAAGTACTACAGGGAGTTATTAGGTGGCTGGATGTGATGAGCAGTCAGCTGTCATATTGTGTTTACAAATGAAGTCACTGCACATGCACATTAGCCAGGGTAGCACAATCCACCGGGTACCATGAGCAGGCACAGCTGAATGATGACGTCACTGCACATGCCCATTATAAAGGATAGCACAAATCTGACGGGTAAGCACAATCAGACACTAGCTCTCTTACAAAAGACAGTATTATGGTTCTCCAACAGTTCATCAGCACCCCTTTTCTTCGCTTTATTTGTGATAACACCTGGAGAGGAAGCAAGATAAATCTTCTCCATAGAGAAAAACACAGCAATACATGTTGAAATATGTTCTAACCCTTCCAAGTTCTATCTAAAACTAAAAGTAAAAAAACAATGACATAACTTCTAAACCTAACCACCAAACTTCATTTGATACAGGGCTGGAAGGAAGTGAGTATGTTATGATAACTAATGAACAGATTGACTTTCAGGCCATGTACGTGCTGAATTGTCTGGTGGTGGTTTTCACAGGACAAATAACCAAGTACTTTAGATGAATTCACAATGTGAACTGCTTTTCAGTACCTCGCTATTTACCAATATCTAGGTCATGATCCAGGAGAGAGGAAAACTTTTTTTTTCACCTAACCTACCAAATACCACTTGCATCCTACAATGTATAAACTTAAACTACAATATCAAGCCACCCCACTTAAACATAATGACTAGATAATCTCTTTGGGGTCATTTTTTACAAGTTTTCTCCACAATCAGTTGTAAAAATCATGCTGTTTTAAAGCTCAAGATACATTTTCCACATAAGAACAAATAAGAGAGGGGGGTATCTCACCCCTTATGAAATGATTCTGTTCACAATTTAACCAAAAAGGAAGCAAGCCTCTGTGTTATCTGTCCTGTTCTGACATCCTTTGTAAGAAAAAAAATTATGTCAGTCAACCCTTAGCATGTCTAAATAATGTGTTGTAAAATTCCCTTTAGGTCTACAGACAACTAAAAAAAAGAAAGGTTTACCTAGGCTGGGTACACACGTGCAATAATTGTCGTTGGAAAGGATCATTCACGATCATTCCAGTGACAAAAGACTGAACAATGCATGAACGAGCGCTGAACATACAGCACCATTCTGCTCAATGGAGAGGGGAGGGGGAGAACAACAGAGCGGTACCCTGCTGTGCTCTCTTCCCTTCACTTTCTTTACAATTGTTCCTTGTTCATCGTCCGTGGATCTGCCAGGACAGACAACAGAATGATGGACAATGAGCGCTGTACACATGCCAGATCCTCATCCTATATTAGCCCTGAGGTCATTATTAGATGAGAATCATCTGACATGTACGTGGCCTTGGACAACTGCAATACATTTAATAGTTTTGGTAAACTTAAAGGAGGTTGTACAACGGTGATGTAATAATCTTTTATCTTTATCACATTGCAAAGTTTCAAGTAAACAGCCCGATCACTCTGCCCATTTTTATCAATGCTTCTGGCTTCTAATATACAAATGGTACTGTTTGCATATCATAAATATACTATTAAATCCCCTTAGAGTATTGCTGTTGATGAAAACATTGCTTGTATATTTACCTAACAATTTTTTTGTGTTAAACATTCAAACTGAATAGAGTATAACAATAAAATCATAATATTGTCCAGATATCTAATTATTTACTCAAATCAGACTGGGATAGAGAAGTCTGCTCTACAACAACCAGTTCTAGCAGTTTTCTGACAGCAGAAGAGAGCACAGGGATAACCCTATTAGTAAAATACGCTCATCTGACTCGTGACAAAACTGCATTGGAAAAAAGTCATCACTCTAGTTAAGCAGGCTGACAGGGATATACCTGCATCACAAAACTAGATAGGGAGAAACACAAATCTTTTGGCAGGTAAAACAGTTCACATACTGTATATTCCTAACAATTATTCATTCAACTGTCTTGGATTCAGCTGTAACAAAAGAAGGTAATATTAGCGATTGTTATTAAATTCAAAAAGACAATGTTCATGCACATGAACATAAACCTCATTACTTTTATCTCTCAAAGTGAAGACTGAATCTATCCGGACCTAAGACATGTTAGCTGAATCATTGTAAAAATTAATAAGTATTCTCAATATTTTTCACAAAACTTTCTCAAGATCAGATGTCCCTTGCTGTTGTGATTTATTACTTAGTAAGTCGGCTTTATCTTTGTAATTAGATTTCAGAGCTTGTGCTATCCTCCTCTTTCATTTATTCATATATAACACTTCTTACTGTATGTGTCGCTTGCTTTATTTACATTACATTCTTGGGATATAGTGTATAATTGTTTCTCACAAAATAAAGTGTACTTAGGATCCCATAATGGTTCTTACCAATCATATAAAGTGTATCTGTGGGCATTGTGATCTATGAAAACTGGCTGACAGATGTTAAAGCAGACACCTCCAGATGCTTGTCTGCTTGCTTAGTTTATAGCCAAGACTCATTGAAAAGTAATGTCTTTTTACTATTGAATCAGAGAATAGATAGTTCTTTATTACAATGTGGTCCATGTTTTTTTCTACTCATCTCCTTGTATGTCAAGTCATGTTATTGTCACCCTAATAGGCAACTAGGGAGGAAGTGAAATATATTTCCATACAAGTTCTGATAAGTTCTGATCAGTTTTTGCAGAGATTTTCCAAGCTTTTCAGAACTCTCTGCCCATAAACTAGGTATATGGGCAGGTGCAAGTGGTACCACCCAAAACCTAGTTTACCTGAGCATGGTTATGCCCACAAGTTTGGTTTATGCTTGAATTAGCTGGGCTTACAATAAACATCATGTATGCCAAACACCTTTTTATCAAATGTGCAATTGTACCAGCAGCATCATCTAGCAGTTTTTTCAGCCAGATTCCTCTTTTCTTACATAAGACGCATTCAGGACCCAAGTAAACAAGAGAACTCTTGTCCTTATTCAAACAAATATTGTTTATGGTAATTCAATCATTCCTCATGATTACAGTAACTTTGGCCCTACCACCTCATCAATAATAATATATACCTAATCCAGGGTAGACACACTAGACCAGAATTATAAAAGCGGTCCAAAACTGTAGAGGATAGACAATCATGGGAGAACCTGGTTGATCCAATAAACTTGAAATAGATTTTTACTGCTGGTTTCAAACATGTATGCTTTGCGGTGAGGGCGAATGAGCAGCAGTTACCAGCTTTGATATATGCCTTTCATTACTTCCAAGTGTCCTGTATATCATGTGGAGCAAATCCTACATGCCATGATTTATAATCAATGATTTATCAAGCAATTGAGTGTTTATGGTTGTATGGTTTCCTGGTCTTAGGTAAGTAAATGTGCTGGGAAACGCATTACTAATGGATACCATTAACAAATATATGTAAGGATTGAAGTGTTATCTGTGTGATGAACAATTTTTGTCAATTATAGAGATCAAAACTTTGTTGTCAATACTATGTTCAAAAATTACAATGGAAGTAGTTGATTGATTTGCAAGTATAAGTGATTTTATTGTTTGTATGTTTTAATATTGTTTTATTAAAATAACAACTTTTAATCAGTGTATGTTGTGGTATATTTCTCAAAAGCCCCATATTTGTGGTGCCAATGAAAACAAATATGTATATTTTGGGGCGTATACCACAATGTGAGGTTTTCTTAATCCCAGGCACCAACATTCCTTCACTGGAATAGATTTCTTCAAACTTATTTGCTATAAGATGGCAAACATTTTTTTTTTAATTTTATTTTTTTATTGAGGCAAATGTTTTCAATTCTGGACCAGATCCATTCCAGGTTTGTTGGGTCAACCAGGTTCTCATATGACAGTCTTTCTTTCCCAGTCTTGGAAAATTTTAATAAATCAGGCCCATTGTTATATACCCCACAGTCTGGGCCAGGTGAAGTACAGAAGCAAAATACGGTCCTGAGTTTCCATCAGCCTGGACATATTCTTACCAACAACGCTGTCATTATGTTGTGCTTATAAAATGATATATATCGTACCAAACTATGTTTTAAAAAAAAGTCATAGAATACATGGCTACGAAGTATGGCAGTTGCTTGACTGCCATGATGATCCTGTGGCTTTAGTACTCTTTAACGGTCCGACATAGATCAAGCATGCAGATCAGATCGGTGTCCTAATTTTATTTGATGCATACCTAAATCTACGTCATTGGGATTGATTTACTAAAGAAATTTAGGTCATTCATTGAGCAAGTAAATTATCACCTTACAAGAAATTTTTCACTCAGCTTATTAAATGAGAGATGAAGCTCCGCTAACTTCAACTATCCAAGCATGTTCATGTGACTGGGTATTCTTTGCAACGGGAATTATCAACACCAACACATTGGCCCTGATTTATTAAAGCTCTCCAAGACTGGACATTATATTCTTTAATTTGCTATTAGCAAATGTTTTCAGACCTGGACCAGATCCATTTCAGGTTTGCAGTACCACCTAGCTTCACTGATGAAATTGTATCCTCTCTATTATCCCTTAAAGGAGATGAATTCACCTTGGTAAGTGAACAGCCTAAATGCCTTTAGTAAATGACCCCCATTGACTCAAATGCTCAAGCTAAATGGTCATTAAAAGGGGAGCAAGCTAGCATTTTTGAGAGAAGGTGATGTGAAAGCCTGTGAAACGACGACTCCACAAATTCTCACAGATTATCACAAAAGGTATCATTTTCAAATGACATGATTGTATGTCCCTTCTTTACAATATAAACTCTGCCATCTGTAATAAACATAAATTTATTTTTATAAATGAAGTTTTTGTTGTGTTAGCTCTTTCAGCTACAAATATATTGTTTTCATTTCACCATCTGTAATTCTATCACTGTATTTTATTATGCCAAAACAATATTACTAAGAATTCAAATATATATAAATACTGGACAAATAGCAGCAAATACCATTTTATTTCATTGTACAAAATTGATACAGTAAATTTAGGTACATTGTTTATCTGGAGGGGAACAAATAAATGTCTATCTAGCAGCACAATTCAACAACTCGTAGATGCAATAGCTGCAAGTGGAATGCCATTAATAGAAGTGGTACAGCCACGTGATAGCTCCCAATTAAATATTTATAAACCTTCTCCAACATATCATGTTTGATGACTTTTTATTAACTATACTGCATTACTAAAAGCATTTTATATGTCCACACAGAATTAAAATGTTTTTTTTTTTAAATGAAATGTCCGTAAAACTCTAAAAAAAAATAACTAACACTTTTACATTTGCTGTTCGGTAATTCTCAATGTGTACTTAATGTGAAGTGACCAGAAGATGTAAAAAGTCTTCACAAACACTCTTTAGATAGGGTTTAGATAGCCCCAGGAAAACTTAAGTTGTGTTTCCAGAGTTTCATTAGATGCCTTTATTTGATGAAATCCAGAATTTATTATTATTAGTATTATTATTATTAATAAACAGGATTTGTATAGCGCCAACATATTACGCAGCACTGTACATTGAATACGGGTTGCAAATGACATACTAATGCAGACAGTGATACAGGAGTAGAGGACCCTGCCAGAATGATGTAATTAAGGCAATATAGTACTACCAGGTCAAATTATATTTTTTTAACCTTTCCTTTTGTGGTCTGAAAGAACACTGCACCAGTGACATAAGATAACAATGCTCTTTTATTCTTAGCAGCAGTAATCTTCCGTGTTGGATATTCATACCCACAGCTGGTTCACATCGACCTTTACGGGGCCATCTCCCAATACAAGAGATGAGCCACAGAAGTGAGTCACACACAGGCACAAGTAACAGAAAATTTTATATACAGGTAATTTTTTCAGAGGCTAGGAAGGTGAGATACCTGTATTTTCTCTGAATGCTAAAGATGCTCTTCAGAAAGATTTATATAAAAGGCACTCATTAATGAAGCTGCCTAATTAACAATTACATCTCTTTTTTAAACGCAGCTTGTGCAAGTACCTAAATTTGACTTATCTTCAATTATTTTTATTAACCTGTCCCAATAAAACAGGGAGTGGGAGCACAGCACTAGAAGTCAATCAAATGTGCTGCATGCAAACATTCTGAAAACAGTCAAGCTGAAGATGAGAGCAGAGAAATTAAGACCAGTCTTCTGCTGCCATATATGCAGCTGTGGATTTGACAACTGTTGTCCTTAAAGTGAACTAAACTTTAAAAATAAGAAATTGCAAGCCGACAGGTGGTTTACAGCAGAAGAGACAGGTGATGTTCCTTCTGCAATAAAATATACTTACCTGCCTGTTCGCAATACTTTCTGAAATGTACACTGAGCTGCGCATCCCGAAAAAGATTCTTACCTGCTTGTTTGCAATCTTTTCTGAAATGTACATGTATGCATGGTAAATATCCTAGCCTCCAAGAATTAACTCTTGTGAATGTCGTATTATTTTGGCCAATCAAGATGATTGAAGAGGATTAGGTGAAAATGCCAGCACCCAAGACAGAACAAAAAGAAATGAATGTACTTAAAAATTTGCGGCAGCTAAGATAAATTGAAGCATAGTTATTGCCTTTAAACAATATTGCCTCTTGCAATATTTTTTTTATTTTTAGCTTTAACTGTAACAGTTTAAGTGTCGTGATCTCTCTGGCTATGATGTCTGTTAGAGTTGTAAAGATCTCAGGGCTAACAGTGCACCAACTCTCATATATGGTAAGGATGTTTATATAGTTGTTGAACTGGATTTCAGCTTTTAAACAAAATGTGTGCAAAAAGTCAGGACAAACAATACAAATACTGATATAGTAAGCTTCTAAATAGTAAGTAATAGTATAGTAAACTAATAAATTCAGTTTATAAAAACTCAGTTTAATCTATCCTGGATATGCAGTCTACTATTTCACTAAGAAAGAAATTGCTGTAGGATGCTGAAAATGGTCAGCTTACTCCAAATGTGTGTCCACATACTATTTGCAAGTTACCACAGGCAGTAATTTTATGAAAGAGTTTGAAGTGACAAGTTATTTGTGGTGTATAAAATACCAAAAAAGGCAAAACAATTCTACAACCTAATTTGAAAAGTGGGAAAGGCTTAAACACATCTAAATCTAAAATAAACATATAAATAAAATATATTATAAACCTAAACACTGATTACACTACAAATCAGGAGCCTATATCAAAATGCAGCAATTCTAACATAATGTGAACTACAATGTAAAAAAAGCAGGGTCTCTCAACAAGCTTCACCCAACAGTGGCCCCCGTATACCACTATATCTTTACTAATGTGGCAAATCGACACCTGCCAAATAGTGCATTGCATGGCAGCAGCTGAGTGGCAGTAAGTGAATTAGTATCCGTCCAATTATATTGTTTAGTATGGATACTTATAACATCACCAGCATCTATTGTTTTCAAGGTCCTTTCATCTGGGTTATGATAATATTAGATTACTAAAAAATCTGCACAGTACTGCTGTTTTCACAAGGAAGTCTAAGAAACAGATTGGCTGAACAGGTAATCCCATAAGGTGGGAATGCAATAACAGATTGCTTCAATTTAGAAGAGAAATAAAAGGGGTAATGGGATCACCAGATGCCATTCCCCATAGAGGTGGTTTGTGTGCTGGGTGCCTGTTATTCACTCTATATACCAGCTGCAAAATCCCATGTGCACCAATGTACTGGTAATGTTGATGCAGAGCACCAATGGACTGTAGGGTTTTTTTCTGAGAAGCAATGCAGTCAGGTTTCCTTTGAAAACTAATGCACTGTTAGTGATTACTTTAAAATCAATGTACTGTTAGAATTACTGAAAATGACAATTGTGCTTTTATTTAATAATATTCCTACAACTCACTGATCATACTAATGATCCATGACGTGTAGATCCAAAATTATTTAAAGGGATTCTTGGGATTACAAATTGAAATGGGGGCTACAATTTTGTTTCAGTATGCTGACATGGATAAGACCTGGATCTATCATGAAGACAAAGACAATAACTTTAGTTGTAGGTGTCTGTGTTCATTTTTTTGTCTTTAAATGGGAAAGTCCCTCGTACAACATTATAACCATTGTTTCTCAGATAAAGCTATAGAGAGGATGAAGTTGAGATGATTTCCTTACCCAGTCACCCAGAAGAACTAACTTTGCTTCCTAGAGTGTTTATTTAGGTATATATGGTCATGGAGAAAAGAGAGACAAAAGTTTAACTGGGAAAGCATTTACATGCCTTCCCCTTCAGCAGGCTAATCCATAATGTAAAATAGTATTACAGTGCACTGACACTGACAGAGACTGAATGTACCTTTGTGTTAAGTCTATCTCTTAGCATTATTCTTTTTCATACTTCAATGATCTGTAAAGGTGAAAAATCTCTTGACAGAGAGGTGAAACAGCAAAAAGCATTTATTATTTGGCATTCAAAGAAGTATGAGAAAGCTTGGGAAAGAAGGAATGAAGTACCAAAATACTAAAATCCCTAGTATTTGATATAAATTGTTATTTCTCCCCAAACTTTCCAACATGACCAAATAGTCTGGGTCTAAATGACTCTCAGAATACAAAAAAGCAGAAACTGAAATAAAGCCCAGGTAGGTACATATCAGTCTGTTCTGACGTTTCAGATAAAGAAGAGATGTGCTTGTCTACAACACAATGCTTTATATTACAAAGTTTATTGCAAGGTTACAATAAATAAAAGCTTACAATTTCACACTAAATGTCACAATAACTAAAAGCCAAGTTTCTGGATTCTGACTTTAGGAGTTGTGCTTAAAATTTCCTGATTTTCATCATCTCCAATACGCAATAACAATGTTAGTGACAGATTTAAAAAAGTATTTAGCTTGTTGCCAGAGAGGAGCTAGGATTTATATATCCAATGGTACTATTTATGGGTTGTAATAAATATATTACACTAAGAACCTGTCCTTGGGCACATACTATCAAAGCAACTATCAATCCATCCAATGAAAGTAAAATGGCAAGTTAAACACATACCTTATATAGTACATTATATTTAATATCTATTGAAAGCATTGTTTTGGTGGTGTCTGATAGAAGAAAATAAACTAATAGTCTTCAACATGTTTATCACATTCGTAATATACAATTATTAAAAAGAAAATCAAGAAACTAATTTGATATAATTTATGACCTTCCATTCAGCCTACCCAGCTTCCCCCTATAGGCTACATATTTTTGTTCAATATGTTCAATAACAAAGTCCCATTACAGAAAGGATGCACTGTAAGCTAAAATGTCATACAGGTGTACAGACACACAGTCATATACCATGATCAGTGCAATATATTGACTAAAGTATATTTAGAAAAAAGTATCATATTTTACATTTACAAATAGGATAAACATATAATAGGATAGACAAGACATAGGGCAGAAAAAAAGAGAAGATGATTTAGGTCTCAAACCAGCTATGAAAATTAGGTGGTAGGTACTGATCTATTCAAGGTTGCCACATTTGCTAAATTCAGGTACATTGCACATTAAGCCCTCTATCTTTGCATGATCCTTTGTTGTGTCATTTTTCTTTTTTAGTAGATTTCATTCGTTGGTCAGAGTACATAGGTTTTTGTGTGGCTGCTATAAGGAACAGAAATACATATTTATACTGTATAACTGGGTCATCAGGGGGTTTCAAATGCTTCAGAGTTTTATCTATTCCTTCACAAATGCATATGACCTGCAAGTGACCTTATTTTAACCTGTGACTGACCTCCTTCTAAACGGCATGAAGCTGCTTTTGCATTGTTTAGAATTATAAATCTCTGATGCAAATAAAAAGTCTGTGAAGCCATAACTATTTTCTATCAAAGTTTTTAAGCTATTGGGCAAAGGTATTTATTATCTAAGAATCATGTCAATCAATTTGTAATCAACTATAAAAAAAACACATTAGCATGCTTAACAGCATGCTATTTTTCATCATTATATTATATGTCCAACAAGCTGACAAGTTTTACACTTTTTCCCTCCAGCTATGATACCCAGGGTCTTATTTTTTAAATGCTGTGAGTTGGTGTCTTTATTTGAGTTTTGAATAGAGCTTCAAAAGAACAAAGGAAAACGTTGGTTGACTACTGATTAAAATTGTCTATTAATGTATGCAGAGGTGGGGGGCCAGTAATGTTATCTGTCAGAAGAATAACTTGGAACACTACAAGAGTTATAAAATATTATAGGAAATACACTTAAATAATATCCTATAATAATAAGTTAATTGATAAACAAAGTTATGGGACATAATACAAATAATATAATTGTAAATCAAAACTTGAAATACTACTATTTTGATTTCAAATTTTGCAGTTTCACCTGGAAAAGCATGCATTACTGCAATGCATAACACAATGGGCCTGAATATTAAAGGTCTCCAAGGCTGGAGAAGATACACTTTGATCAGAGAAGCTGGGTGATCCAGCAAACCTGGAATAGATCTGGACCAGGATTGAAAACATTTGCTAACAAGTGACAAATTACTTTAATGAAATCCATTCCAGGTTTGCTGGATATCCCAGGTTCACTGATGAAAATGTATCCTCTCCAGCCTTGGAGAGCTTTAGTAAATTAGGCCCACTGTGCAATATTTGGTTATTTGCAATGACATTCATTTTCAGATGTAACCCAACATAACTGCATTGCAGCGCACTGCAATGCACAGTAGTGCGGAACTATGTACTGTGTTAACAAAAATGCTGAAGGTTTGCTTTTGTCTGTTTTGGAGCACTGGCAACCCATTCACATGAATGGCTGTTCTTAACACAATATGTATTAACATGTATGAATTATATTCAAAGCTATTGCCTAGCATGGTGCAAATGAGCCCTTCAAGCAACAAAAATACTAATTTTATACCAAAGTGAATATAAAAAGCAGACAATGTCATGCTTTGTTGTCCATGAAAAGTCCACTTTCATATCCCGACTCTGACCTAAGGCAACAAATCACAGCTTGTAGAGTTTTATTACACTTAAAAGGCCGGCTATTTCTGTGTAGGCTAAGTCTATCCAAAGGTAATACCTCATTTTCTGATCTCTACAAAGAGATTTGAAAGTAATCCTAGAAGACCTGAAATGGAAAGTGTAATTGGATTTTATTAGACTGTTATAAGTCTACCAGTGACATTAAGCCAGAATGAACCCATGGTTATTGCTTAACAGGTAAACACACTGTATCTGAGCTTTATTTGAGATTCCTAAAACAAAATAAGTCTATAACTATTAAGAATTTAAAGCCCTAAACCTGTGTAAGAATTGTGTTCCTGTTGCTGCTGTGCACTTCACCTTCATCAGACACTCTTCAAAAGTGTAAAGGGGACAGTTAAAGTACTAGTAAGGAAAAGACAAATAAGGTCAGAGAGTGAAGTAAATCCAATATGCATACAAGCTAACAAACTCCATAATGGACAACTTGTGTCATATACATCAAGGCTAAGCTGTGTCATAGACAAAATGGTCATCATATTTGAAAATATGGCACACATTGACCTCCAGCAATGACTGGTCCAGCAACCAATCACTGCTGTATCCCCCAAAGCCAGCATCTGTGCTACTGATTCTTCTGAATAGACCACAATGCTATTTGGTCAAAATTGGGTGGCCAACTTCTGTGCGCCGCATATCCAAAGCCTTGTATATAGACGTTCACAAAACAGCTGGATGGTGCTTGACATGGAGATTCTAATAATAATTGCTCGTATTAAGCTGAATTCTTCGCAGTGCTGAAATATTGTACAGACTTTAAAGCCCTTTGGTTTTGCTTGGCACATAGGCATTGAACTGCTTACTGAGCCAGCCTTGTTTAGTTTATTTATTTTTGTTGGTTTTGACTTTTGTGGTTTATAAAAACAAAAGGCAAAAAAAAACTAAATTATGTAGATGTTGTGTGCCTGTTGTTCCTTTGGCTTAGAAATTTAACATTTTGCAATCGGACATGGCAAAAATATATGATTTTTTTTTTTATAACTCTCGTTCATAAACGCTTCTCTTTTTTCTGTTGATTAAAGAGAAGTGTCTATTTTGTCATAACCCTACTAAATACATTTTTCTCCTTCCCTGACAAAAAAAAAAGATAGAACTCGCCCGTGAAGTGAACATCCTGGATCCTTGTTTACAAATAATATAAAATTTCCAGCCCCCTAATATGATCTCCATAAAGGATAATGAACCATATAGTCCTGGTTATCATAGTATAACTAAACATGGAAGTGATAATACACAAAAACACATTTCATCTTCATAAGTATGAATACACAGGCTGTGGAGCTGTAAATGAAATAAAAATGCATGCAATAAAAACAGATAAATAAAACAAAGATGAAAATAATGATGAAATGAAACTAGTTTATTGCAAACAACAGTTATAAATAAAGAAAAGGTTATCATATCATTCTTGGACATACATTCAGCTGCTGTAACTCTCCAATTTTCAAGCTGTTCTTCAGATTGGTAGTTACTTGATCAAATGTACAATTTCTTTAGATATCGGCAGGATTTCACATTTGTATTCAGCTCTCTTCACTTTCAGTAGACCAAACTAAGAAAAACTTTAGCCAAGATTTTTAAAAAAAATACAGAATCACATGGCTTAGGTTTTCCATACATAGCATATCAAAGGCAGATTGGTATTTCTGGCAAGATGTTAAGAAAGATGTTTTTTTCTTTATTTTTTTCAGCTGTAATCAATTTCAAAATGACTATATTTTGACAACCTCCCAGTGATTTATCACTGCACTGTACACATTTTAGACAAGCAGACTATGATATAATGAAAGAGCATAAATAAACTTTACAGGTAGATCATCTGAACTATGATGCACATTTTAGAAAATAACAGTCTTTAAAGGGAACAATCCAACAGAACTGCAGCTATATGACTTATAAACAAGAAGAAGAAAAAATGTCCTTGGGAATAAAAGAAAGCAGAAACATAGGAGCTCACAATTTATTTATTTCATATATATCATAGACACTAAATGCCCACTAGGTAAAGCAAAATAAAATATTTTTCATGTTTGATGCTTGTTGCAAAGGTTTAAAGCTGAATATTGTGGCTATTGTGGCTACCCCCTTCTTATACATTTTGGAATTATGATGAGGAAACAGGTTCTTGCCAAAATTGCTGGCTCCTCAGTGGGGAGTCTATTTTCAGTTGCAGTAGTAAGCTTCAGTGTTCGCCAACTTTTTTCTAAGAGCAATACTATAGGGAGATATTATTTCACCGTCCTAATAATCACTAAACACCATATAAAGATTCCCGGAAGTATGAAAAAGAAGGCTAAGGTACTGACATTTAGGCAAAGCAAATTATTGGCTTTGCTTTTTTTTTCCAATAGAAATCATATGGCCTATTTTGAGACCTAACCAGCTGTTGTGGAAGCTCAGAGCACTATTTTTTGCAATATGGGTATAATTGGGGCTTGAACCAGACCACCTTGTAATGGTCCAAGTTGCAGAAGCAAGGAGTTTGAATGCAAAAAAAACTTGTCAGTGAAATCACCATACTTTTTAAGAAACCATTTAGTGATATAACCCAACAGGAGCTATCTATAATTAGGTGGAATGCTACCTTATACAAGTACATTTAATAAACTGTTACTACAATATTGTGTATTTTTCTATAATAAAAGACATTTTAATAAGAAAGCAAGAGCAACTAAGAAAACATTTCCTTTAATTTACAAAAGTTATTATTTTACTTGTCTGCTCCCCCATACTGTGTTTATATTCTGTGTACAAATTTCGTAATGCTCCATCTTGTTCTTATATTAAGGAATGTGATTCATATTAAGGGATATCAAAAATGGTACTCAAAACACCTAATGTCCTAGGATTTGTCATTGAAATACGTACATTCACATTCTGGGTTGACAAATTTAACACACTGTGTACTATAAAGCCAACTGTGGCCTTTTGTGGCTACAAGAAGGAAGGAAAGGTCTCTTCACCAGGGTCTCAGACACTACATGAAAAGCTGTGTTTCCCTGCAGCATGTAACTATGCAAAAACAACATAGAAAATCAGCCTACATATGTTAAGTTTTTACAGAGAATTGACTGATTACTGAATGTCAGAAAAATGTGACACTTCACAGTGTGAAAACCTTGAAAGAACTTGATTGAACAGCATATCAAAATAAATAAAGCTCTATCTAAAGTGTGTTCCTTTCTATTACTCAGAGATGACAATCTGATGGCTTTGTATTGATGGAATCAAGACAGTAACTGCTAAAGAAAATGGCAAGACCCACTAGAGCATCAACAACTGTATCAGCAACCTGTCTGAAGTGGGTGATATTCATTCAGGAGACATCTCCACCCTCCAAGGGGATACAGCTGATATGAAATATATTATGGGAAGCAAGAAAGCAATTAGCCAGCACTGCCTTTGGCAGTTGTGTCACTCCGAGCTACAAATTGGCCAGAAGTTTTGCTTCCCTGCTACAATGATTACACACAGACTAGAAAAACTGAGACAATTAAATTAACCACTGCAATGCTTGAAAACTGCAATAGGCAGAATATACACAGAAACTGGATTTAATTACCATGCTGAGCACTGCAGGGGGTCAAAATAACAAAATGCGTGTGACAGTTTATCACAAAACAACACATCTAATTACTTTCATAACTCCGGTCTAGCTGGGCTGAAAATCACCCAGGCAAGTCAAATAACAATGTATGCACATATGTTCATTAATGGTCTGAAACAAGTTAGAAATATGATGAATTACTGCTGGAAGTTGGTAGTGTGTGAGTACCTACAGAGTCAAAGCGGTTTGGTAAATAGCTGTAAATCTCTAAAACACAATCTTAACCATATGCCTGATGATCATTCATCCCCCACATTTGTTGAAGAAAACAAAAGGGTAAAGTGACCCTGCCAAGTTACAGGTTCTGCTGAAAGTGTTTGGCTAGTGAAGGTCTCCTCACTCACCTATCTGGCAGCCTGTGTCTTGTAAGATTCTCCAGTATTCAACACTTCCAGGAAAATCAGATGTTGCGTATTATTGGTTTCTGCTCTGACCCCTATGTCACTACTGAACTCAACAGTGACAGAGAAGTTGGTGGATGAAACCATGGCACATGGCAGGGAATAAAGACATCTGACATGGTATGCCAAAGAGTCTTATAGAAGCTGCAGAGAACATCACTCAAAATTTAAAACATGGTGTCTGATACTCAGTCAGCTCCTCAGATAAGTTCATATACAGAAGTTCTGGAAGCAAGCATTTTTTTGCATTCCCATTTATCAGATTCCATCTATGGCCCTCTAATTTCCTGTGGAGGGCTCATCACCCATGTGCAGTACAAAGACAAAGGGATAAGCAGCTAAAACTCTTCTTTTCCTTTTCCACAAATACTTATAGAATTTAATAATACACCTTTCTAAAAATGTTTACTTTTTTCTACTGGCCTGGTTTACACATAGACACAGATGTGTGTTGCACTGCAGTGACTGAAGGAGGCCCATTTATTTATTATTGGTTACTCTACCACATGGCAGAACACAAAAAGAAGGATATGCACTTCTTTTTGTTTACTATCCAACCATAGTACTGTGTGTGACGGTGCAATACACTGCAGGTGCATGAATGGCACTACAATGTACCAACACAGGTCACACCAGTAAATGGAGCCCTGGGAGCATGTTTATGACCACAAAAAATACAACTTTTACTTATAAAATCATTTTGAAATACTGAGTAAAAATATTTTATAGTTATTGAGCCAGCAGATAGAGATGTAGGCTTAGTTCACACAAAGGCTTTTCTAGCATTTTTTGCTGGATAGCGGACAACCTACGAACCATTGAATAGTTGACGCATTGCATGCTCTATCGTTAAAACCAATGAAAACATGCACAAAGGAGGGTGGTTGTCTGGTGTTCATCAACCACTGCAGTAGTTCCTAGTAATTCCTAGATGCTGCTTATAGTATCTGGCATTTGTCTATCTCTTTAACCAGTCTGAAAAAAAAAGTGCCGATGAATTGCCTATAGATGATTACATGGGGCTGAATACATGTGGCTTCAAATGTTTACCAGGCCAAACCTAAATTAGGTAAATAATAATCAGTAAATATATGAAATAGTAATAATAGTATTCAAATATAATTAGAGGTCTGTTTATGAAGCGGTAAATCTAACATTTTTAACTCAGTGGAGAATGTTCCAGATGCATGTGTGTTCAATAGCAGTGATTGATTATCCACCACAGAATGCCAGACACACTGCTTTACATATGAACCCTTAGGTAAATAAAGTGAGAGGAAAATTTCTCTTAGCTAGTTGTCATTGGTTTCCCCAATGTAATTTTACTCTTATCTCTTGTTCTGGACAACTTTATGATTACCTATCACTTTATTTGTTTTGGCGACAGGAATTACCAGGTAAGAAAGCAGAAGAGAAACCCAGTTACATCTAATCCTTCCTAATTCTAGAAATGTATAGACAAATGGCTTTACATACAATTGATTAGATGGAAAGGGTCTTGTTTACAGAACTCAATAGCTTCAGTTCACATTTAGCAGATGAATCACAGGAGTGTTTGATTTATAGTTTGATCTGGCTCTAAATATACTTTGATGCCTGAAAGCAAATGGCTGCAGCTAGGTTCAGAAAAATACTTTATGCTATGTGGCACCAGTGCAATGATTCTTTGTGTAAAATAAAAATAAAACATTATAAAACATTACTGTAGGCAAAGGAAAACTATTTCCAAAACTAAATGAATTCAAGAATTTCTATATTTTCCCCAAAACCTTTATAGCTAACATTTTTAAAATTTTGCTATTCATGTGTCAAAACCACTACATTTGGAATTTTAGCAATGACTAGATGTAACAAATAATAATTAAAATGAAACATGACTACTTTAGCAACTATCAGTTCCCTAAATATAACAAAACAAATCAATTGCATTCTCCTGCTTCTCATCCAAGTAAATGACAATAGTACAGGTTGAGCTAAATGCCAGGCTTCTAATGCAACATACGATTTACATTTTCTTGGCCCCATGTAAGCCCAGAACACATCTCTGTGCTCACTAACCTCTGACTTCCACAAAGGGTAAGCTTCATGATGAGTCAGTTCCTACCATCTCTCTCCTCCTGCTGTTACACAGACATGAGACGGCTTTCACTGTCTGACAGATAACACATCCTCACTAAAGAAACAGCTACACTAGAAATGAAATGCCACTGCCAATACTCCACATACAAGAATACCACTGCTAATACCCCTCATACAAGAATACCACCCTCATACAAGAATACCACTGCTAATACCCCTCATACAAGAATACCACTGCTAGTACTCCTCATACAAGAATGTCAGAAGTTAAAAGAAGTTAAAAATGTAATATAACTGTACAGTAGCATATATAATATATATAACATAAATATATATATATTTATTTATATATTTTATGAAGATTTCTTTGCATTGGACTCCAATACAATACAAAATGATTTGAATTTCCCGCCGCTCAGTCCAGGGAAACCCTGTAGATCTTGGCTCTTCACTTCGCTCCTGGAGATCAGAGGGAGAAGACGTGTCCCCAGGAGCTGCAGGGGCCAGAAGGACGACGGGGGACGACAACAGAGGAAGGTAGGTGGGGTTTTTTGTTAGCCTAAAGCTACCTCAAGTGTGACTTGGGATTACCGCTTTTTGCAAGTAAAATCCACCCCAAGTCATACTCGGGATTACCGCTAGGGGGTTATACCCCTTATATTAAAACGCTGCTCCCAATACTCCTTATACCAAAACCAGCAACAGGATAATGGACTGCACAGCAGTAAAATTATTCTGTCAATACAATATGTACATAATAGAGAGATAGTTACTAAAATAACATATACCCTGAAATAAATACATGATATTTAGCTAAAACAAATATGTTTTCAACAAATCAATACAAAGTAATACTTATCACTGACTTCAATTTATAATCCAGCAGTAATAAATTTAGACACTGCCACCTGGCTCGCACATTTATATATGGCAGGAAATTATACACTGGTATGCGCATGGGAAGCTCAGCATACACGAAAGAGAAGATATTAAAGATGGTAAGAAGCCTTTATTGCTGGGGATACAAAATAATAATGTATTCCTTCTGCTAAAGCTCAGCTACTAGTTATGTACAGCTAGCTGTTGTATTTAACTGATAGCAACCAGTAAATGTTTTCTAACCTGTCCAATCACTAGTATACCAAACAATGTACAATTGATGTGGTGGGTGACAAACTTGTACCCATGACGGGCTCCAGGTGTAGAGTAAAGTTACCTTTACACAGTAAAGAGTGCTGGAATGGGGGCAGACAGAAGTATCAGACCCAGTAGGCTTCATTCTGAGGGTATGCGATGTGTTTTGCTGCCCATGTACATTTGGTACCCATACTTGTACCAAATGTAAAGCTGTCGTTTAACCAAGTTATGTTAAATAAAAAAGCGCAGACTGTAATTATTCTGGATTCAATTTTTTCTCAACTGTTATATACATCAGTTTATACAAACTAGTATTACTGATAAGGTTCAGGCCCCTATTTAACTTTTATAGTGTCTCTAGTGTATCTCTCTAGTTAGTATCTCTCTCTCTCTGTATCTCTCCAGTGTATTCTTTCATTTAGTTTTGTACAGTTCGGAACAATACCAATTGTACTAGAGTGGCCTTTTCTAAAATGTGGCGGAAGCCTTGAAATAATTTTCAGGTCTTAGGGAACCCCTTTAATGATTATTATATCCAAAGCTCACAGCATTAACCTAATGATCAGTAGGAAAAAAGCTTCCTACATTGCTGGCCATTGGGAAGAATATTGTCCGTACATATAGCCAAACATATTATGTCAGTGGTGACCGATCTGAGAGGGACAAATTGCTCAAGAAATGTCTAGCAATTTCTAGAGGAACCCTGGGATTTCACGAAACCCTGAATGAGAAACACTGTACTAGGTTATATTGAAGAAAAGATATTCTAACTGGTTATTATAGCCAACATGAAACTTTCCCATTCCTACACTGATCATTATAGGAAATATGAAATGTTCCTGGTGGTTGCAACATGAAATTTCCTTGTTCCTACACTAGTTACCGTAGGCAATATTAAATGTTCTTGTTTGTACATTTATTACACTGGTCCCTTCATGGCTCCGCAATGTCCATCCATTACCTCCCCGACCTGGTATGATTGATTAATCTGCTTCAGAGAACATTTTTTTCCTTTCACCTCTTAGTAAACATTCATTAAATGGAATGCAATGTTTTCATTAGACATAAGACCAATGATGTATGCAAAGACAACATGTCATTCTAACAAGTTCCTGATCACAGCCATCATTACCAGAGATTCTGTACTTGGGCAATGGTCTGCTGAGTTTATTCCCAGACATATCTGCCTTGGGGACGCTAATCTAGATAGCCACACATTCATAATAAAACATATATGGCTGAGTATTATTTTCCGGCTGTCATGGATGACATCACGCCAATGGTTTACCGACAATCTAAATATAAAACACGCCAGTTTTTTTTTCTGAATTTCAAATACACAGAAATCATATACACAAAAGGAAGCAAATGAAGAATACACATAATATATGACGAATGCAAGCAATGGGACATGTGTGATCCCTAGTTTGGAATTCTAGCGCTGAAAATAAATGCAGACAAGTGTTTCTAGATAATAAGAACTTCATTCTGGATGACAGTGACAAGTACAGGCAATCATCATATTATATAGGAAGAGGTAACCTGGGATGGATGCAGGAACTTCATTGTAGGCACAGAGATCTGATTACTATAGAATGAGCAGCAAGGTGTCATTGATCTGTACACACATATTACACATTAGGTTCATACACCGGTGCACGGATTTCACATACTCATAACAAAGCCTTGTAAGGAAGCTGCCATGGAGAGGATGATGGAATGACATGTATGCTGGTATAAGGGAGGAGGGCACTGATTATCTGCTGCTACAATCTACACAATGAGTCTGTGGGATTTGGCCAGATCCTGGATGTAATCCCTGAGATCATGGTGTGTGCACTATGACAGGCGGATTCCCTGGCAGCAGCACTGTGGCCCTTTATTCCTTCTGATGAGCACATGACAGGAGCGCTGCATGCACCTCCATCCCCCGTCATCACACCCCATCGCATTATCTGCGCTTTACCTACATTGCACGGCTCGCTCCAGCAGTCCCGAGCTCGTCCCCCCCTTCCGGGTCTTGTCACCTTCACACGGGCCGACACCACAACTGGAAGGCGGGTTCCGCTACGGCCGCCGGGTTCGCTGTTATTGTCCTGTCAGCGCCGCCCAAACCGGACCCGCCCCCTCCACGGAGAGATACAGGCAGCTGCCGGTGAAAGGCGGAGCTCCGAATTGCATTACTAATCAAAAAGGAGGGGATTCGGCCACCGCTAATGACTTTACATCACCGTCACATCCCGCCTACTCGTCGCTAAGGCGCCCAGGACAACCGCTAGCGGCCCCGAACGCAAGCCAGTCTCTTGCTTCCTAGCAACGCTAGCTTCAGAATTGTGGCAGCTGAGTGGTTACTGTATCTATCAATCATAATAATCTCTTCTCCGATTGGTCAGATTAGGATTCGGACTGTAGGATCTCTGCCACGGCGACCTGAGACTCGGTGACAGGTCTTGTGTTTGACTTAAAGAGGACCTGTCACTGTAATAGTGCTACAGCTGATGCATATAACTAAACGAAAGCGCCCAGAGCGGTCACTATGATTAGAGTTGGGCTCGTGAAAAAAAAAAAAAAAAAAAACGTCAGCACGACTGCTGCTGGCAACAATAGAAGCGCCTTCCTTCCAGTGTCTACAGATAACCTCATTCTTCGATTGTAAGCTCTTCGGGGCAGGGTCCTCTCCTCCTGTGTCAATGTCATTTACAACCCTTATATAAATACTGTTTAATAATATTAGTATCATTTCATTCTAAAATACAATTGTTTGTTATAAACTGTACTCCATGGAGATGTATAAAAAAATCTAGTGATCCATTCATCAGAAAGAAATAATAAATGTATGTAAATGCTGCTAATGTGAGTAGATGAATCTATGTTTTGATATTATTAATAATATTATTATTATTATTAATCAATATTATTATTGTTATTATAATATTATTATTATTACGAATCTATATTATTATTATTATTATTACTAATAATATTATTATTATGAATCTTTATTAATATTATTACAAATCTGTATTAATATTATCACGAATCTATATTATTATTATTATTATTATTTTTAGAAATCTTTATTAACCATTGTGTACCAAAAGCGTTACAGGTTTTCATGAAATTTTGTTTTTTAAATTGTAGACCTGTAACTTACAGAAATATGTCCGAATAGGGGTCTAGTAGATATAATGAATATAAAAAATGTTTAAAACACACAATCATGTAAAAAAAAAAATTACTTTTAATAAAATTAAAGGAAAAACACAAAATTCAGCTTAAACAAGAATACATAAATGAAAAATACTGAAAATGCGATAATTCGGTATACTGTATAGTAATGTATTTTTCTAAAACACCTCCCTAGTGTCCGTCACCTACCTATAGACAAAACCACACAAATATATTTTCTATTATTTTGTATTGGATTGGATACAGGAGTTTGTATTCAATCCAATACTGAAAATGCGATAATTCGGTATACTGAATAGTAATATATTTTTCTAGGTTTGTATTCAATCCAATACAAAATGAGAACAAAATTCAAACTCTCATTATGTATTGGATTGAATACAAATTCCTGTATCCAATCCAATACAAAATACATACTTTGTATTTATTTTTAATTGAAACTCATTCATTCATTTTGTATTGGATTGAATACAAACTCCTGTATTCAATCCAATACAAAATGAATGAATAAGTTTCAATTTGAATTTCCCGCACACGCGCCGACGTCATCGCGCACTTCTTGTTTCAGAGAGCACCCGGCGCTGGAAGGAGAACGATGCGGGAGGATCAGCGGGACCAGGTAAGAAGCCGGCCAGCATCTTGTGTTCCGCCGGCCGGCCAGCAGAACACAAGATGCCGGCCAGCTTCTTACCTGGTCCCGCTGGTATAGGAGAAGGCACCCGACGCTGGAGAGGGAGATCAACGGACGACGATCGACGGAGGACGACGCTGGAACACGAACACGACGCTGGATGAGCACAGCGGGACCAGGTAAGTGGGGAATTTTAGTGTATGGAAAATCTCGGGGTTAACCATAATAGCAACTTTTTTTAGCCCGTACCAAGGTCGGGCTTAATGGTCGGGAGGTTAATATTATTATGAATCTATATTATTATTAATACTATGAATCTATATTATTAGATGAATGCACACAGATCAAAAGGAAGGGGCTCCATTGTTTTGCAGGGAGCTGTCATCCTGTCATACATTGTGCAGCAATGGAGAGTCCAGGTCACATCTCATGGTGCTGCTGCTTCTTCACCTGCTGAAATCCACTCCTGATCAAGCTGCTGGCCAGGAGCCTGGCTGTGCTGTATGGCAGGAATGTCATGAAATGACAAATGCTGTCTGCTGGCAATTAACATTTGCATCAAGAATTACCAGACAGAATAAATGTTGCAATGTAACTAAACCAGTGCAGTTTAGTCATAATCAGCATGGTAAAACGTTCCTATTATTATCAATAACGTGTCTTATGAGAAATAAAGTTGCCTTTAAAGAGAAACTAAACTAAAACAGGCAGGAAAAAAAATACACTTACCTTCAATCCTGCAGGACAGTCTGATCACTCCAGGGGTGCCCCGACATCTGTCCCAGAGCCGGTGCTCCAAACGCCGCCATCTTTGTCTTTTCTTCTGGACTCTTCATCCTACATCACCTAACCCAGGCGCGAGATCAGGAGATGTAGAAAGAAAAAAGAAATTGACGATCTCATTGTGTATGCATGCTCAGGCATGCGCAGAAGGAGCACTCAAGAGTCTCCCGGGATGCCTAACGTAGGTATCCCGGGAGACTTTGCGCTCCTATTCATTCTCGATCGCCTAGGCGTCTAGAGTTCATTAGGTACACATACAAGGCAGGCTCTTCTTCTTAGTGAATTCTCTAAAATGACCTGTTTTGTGCCTACAAAAGAATAGCAGTCATGTATCTGCAATACATTCTAATTTCTGTTTTACATTCTAACATTCTGTTTTTTAATTTCACACTGTATATAGTTAACGTAAAGTGAATTATTTTATTCCTAACAAAACTGGATTTTCACTTTGTTATGTACCCATTGGATAGCATAATGATATTAGGGTAATTGGTAGAAGAATGGTAGAAGTACCCTCAAGTACCTTGCCCTTCAGTATTAGTAATTGCATCCAATCCTTACATAATTGTTAAACTTTGTTTGAATCCAGCACCTTTCTGATAGCCAACAATATAATGGGTGGCTTCTGGAACAAAAGATAGGCACAGGACTAGACTGACAATGAGGAATATGGGTACAGTTATAAATCACACTGGTTATGAAAGCTTCCTACAAAACAGAAATCATAGAACTAAAAGTACTTTCTTCCTCACTCTGCTCCCCTAACCAATCAGATGAGATTTCATTTTTGAAAAGGAAGACATACTTGTTCCAGAAGGTGCCTGCACATACAACAACATCTATCTACATCAGATACCCAACTATCTATATTAAGATAGACAAAGCTTCTGCAATGCATGTTGGCATAGCCAAGGTGACAGCAGCAAAAAAATGTTTAAATATATATATATAAATATATATATATATATATATATATATATATATATATATATATATATATTAATTAATATTAGATTGGGATAGAGCAGTGAGGGCCATAAGCACTGTGAGGGGTTTATTGTTGTCTTTGTTCCTGTTAGGGGGACTCTAACAGGGGGACTCTAGGGAGTCTTGTCACTGTAATTGTGAATTGGCACCGAAACAGGAAGAGAATGGACATATTTCAATGGTGAACATTTATTCCAATGACAACTATCTTAGATGGGAATTTTATCACAATGGAAAAAAAGGTTTTGGCTTTACATATACCTATACTTTTTACTACTTTTACCCCCCACCTCCCAATGTGCTGCCACCCAATTTTTCTTTACCAATAGGCAAAAACTAAATATAAACCAAACAGTGCAACACCTGCATTCTACAGGAAATGTAAAGCATTTAATATCATCAAGAAACCAAAATTGCATAATACTGTTTTGATGTGCAATGCCAAACAAGAGTTAAAAAAAGACCAGAAAAACTACAAAATTCATAAATCATGTGCAATTAAATATTAGGCTACCCATTGACATGACATGAGGAGTTGATGTTACTTTTTCCTTACAATACATTTTCCTTCCTTTCAATACATTTTTTATTATATTTTCGGTAAATAAGAACAGTAAACGTGACACATACAAAAAACTTAAACAATATACAAACATAGCAAAACATCATCAAATACAAAAAGAGCCCCAACATCGGGGGTGGTACCAATCACGTAGTATCTGTAGGCTCAATGTTACTTTTTTTTAGATTCAAATTCTACAACAATTATAAAAAAAAATAATAACAAGTTATGCCTGGAAATATTCCCATCTCTGGTAATTATTGACCCGTTTATGGCTACCCTTTGGCAAACTATCAAAGGTAAAACAAGAAATGAACATATTCAGAATCAAGCCTACTGTGCTTAATTATTTCCAGAGATTTCTAAAACACCAGCAGTCATTGATAGAGCAAATGTTCCTCCAGTGAGAAAAAAGAAAGAATAATCATGTTGCTTCGCCTTAATTCATTAGGCTAAATCAAACAGCAGGATTTTTACTATGATCCACAATTTACTGAAAACATTTAAATGATAGAGTGTTCTGCATTGCTAAATTCATCTGTTATGTACAAATCTAGTTTAAATTAATAACTACTGAGAATAAAAAAATAATTGTTAAAGTTAATCAGTGGCAGTTATTCAGTTTATAAGATTACACAAAGAGCTCAGATATTCGGAATTTGGTAGATCCAGATCAAATAGTTAAATGTATATTATGTGAAAAATTAAAGTACTCACGTAATGTTATAAGGGTAATAGGCAAAGTACAAAGAATACAAAGGAAAAAACTTTTGGTTACAAGCAGGTATTACTTCTAGTCTCTAGTGATGTCACTGCTGCATACATCAATTTATTCTGGTGGGCTGCAAATATTACAGTAATGGACTATAGGTGCAGCTTGTGCACATAGCTTGCTCCTCATTGTTACCTATCTGTGAACTTATTCTGCAATATACTAGAACCAAATAAACCAAAATTGGATTTTTCAGGCAAATTAAAATCAAATTATTTATATAAATTTTTTTTATTAGATCAGAAATATAGATCAGAAAACTCAGAACATAGTACATCATCATGATTAAACAGCAGCTCCTTCATAAATCATGGGTAATTAATATTGCAAAATATTTTGTAAAATCTGTTATCCTTTGATAATTATTACTTTGCCAGAAAGTACTCAACGCATTTCATTAAAAGCAACAAGCTGACAATGCATATTAGAGCAAAAATCAAGCCATAAGGTCAAAGGAACTGTGTGTAGAGCTCAGAGAGGATTATTGCAAACAACCAATCTGGGAAAGGATACAAAAAAATCTGCTGCACTGAAGGTTCCAAAGAGTACAGTGGCCTCCATAATTCTCAAATGGAAAATGTTTGGCACAACCAGGACACTTTCAAAAGCTGAGCTCTAGAGATCCTGTGTGTAGATGGGACTAAGTTTCAGAAGAACAAACATAAATGCAGCCCTCCATCGAAAGACTTTCAGATTGTGCGGAACAAGATTCTTTGGTGTAAAAAAACCAGGTTGAATTGTTTAGCCTCAATTTTAAATGTTATATCTGGAGGAAACCAGGCACCCCATATCAGCTGCTCAATACCATCCCAACAGTGAAGCATGGTGGTGGCTGCATCAAGCTCTGTTTTTTTTCTGCAGCAGTGACTGGGAGAGTGGTCAGAGTTTAATAGAGCAAAGTACAGAGATATCCTTGATAGAAACCTGTTCCTCTTTTGAATAGACTGACAAACTGAATATGATTGGTTGCTTTGATGCACATTTTCATGAATTCTTTTGCTGCTTTAACACATAAAACAGTCTCAAGATCTCAGACTGGGCCAAAGATTCACCTCTCAACATGACAATGACTCAAAGCACACAGTGAGGAAAACACTGGAGTTGCTTAGGGACAACTCCGTGAATGTTCTAGAATGGCCTAGCCAGAGCTCTGACTTGAACCCTTTCGAATATCTCTGGAGAGACCTGAAAATGACTATCCACCAATGGTCCCCATTCAACCTGGGGACTGGGGACAAGAAGATTTGGCAAGAAGAATGGCAGAAAATCCCTCAACCTAGGTGTGCAAAGCTTGTTGAGTGATAGAAAAAAAAGATCTGAGGCTGTAATTGGTGCCAAAGGAGCTTTAACCAATTAATAAGGGGTCTGAATAGTTATGAAAAATGCTTTTTTTCTAATAAATTTACAAAAATGTCTAAACTTTTCAAAGAAAATCTGTTTTTCCTTTGTCATTATAGAGTACTGAGTGTAGATTAACGAGAAAAAAAAGAATTTAAAAAACGTAGTATCAGGCTGCAACATAACAATATTTTAAAAAGCGATGGCAGTCTGAATACTTTCAAAAGCCACAGTATAAATATGTGTATGTATGCATATTTATTTATACAGTGGCTTTATAAAGTATTCAAACTGTTTTACTGTGGTACTTTCCATGTTGCTTTGTCGCTGTTAAGATGCCTTAACCTTGGTTAGACTCAGAGGAGCTAGAATTGGGTAAGCACTCGCAGTTCTGTTTTAAAAAGGGTTCAGGTACAGAGGTGGCTATGCAGTAATGCACCACATGCCTTCAGTGTGGGTAGAAGCTAAGATGGGGGCACTTTGGTACAACTATTGGTGCCTGGGTTGCTGCTGGGGAAGTTCATCTCTTTATCCTAGTGACCATTATCACTAGAACTAAAACTGATGGAAAATTCTAAATTTTATGTTGTAGCTAGTACAAGAATAAATAGAAAAATGTTCATTGGGGATACTTACAGTTTGTTAGAGAACTGTAAATAGGGAAGAAAGTGAAGGAAAAAAAAACTGGCATGGGTTTAACCCTTACCTACTCAATGTAAAACTAAAAAAAAATGGCTTTTCCTGTAGATTATCACAACGGGCCCTAGATAAAAAAAAAAGTATTCATTATTTTAAATAGCCATAAACACACTCATATTGCTTCAGAACAAGGGACCCAAATAATGTGTAAAGTACCACAAACCATAGCAATTGGCCTTCCTTCCTAAACTGAATATGATTGGTTGCTTTTGCACTTTGTTGGGTAGTACCTAGTAACTGGAATTCGGTTTAATGCTGAGTGCTGTCATTTCACTCAGTCCCTTGCTAAAGCCAACACAACCAGAATATGCGTTATGTTATACAAACAATTTTTAGCAGAGATTTCTAGCAGCTATAAATCTCCCTCATTTTCTAAAGTGATTTGTAGCTGGCTATAACACATGTCTTTGCAGCTACAAATCTTTGATGTGACACAGACTTCAAAATCTACACTGGATAACACAAGTAGCTGGAGAAGCTAGTGATTGTGTAGCCAGCACAAAACTATGTTTTAAAGATAAATTGCTCTACCACTGAGCTCTATTGGAATTACTATGAAATAGTGATGCCGCTTCTAATACTGCTTCATAATGATTTACTACTATTATAAAGCGTACCATAATATGGTGAACACCAGGTGGCACCACAGCAAACCCTTTTGTAAAGTGTTATGTGGTATGTAATATTATGTTTTGTTATGTAATATTATGTTTTGTTATGTCACATTATGTTTTATAATACTGGTTTACAGGGGTGTTTTATAGGTTATACCTCATCCACCAAGTTTATTATTAAATTTTCTTTTACAAAGATATGCCGAAGATTTTTATGGTGCATAACTGTAACACTCACAATTAAAATTTTAAAAACATTTGCAATTTATTATTTTTCTCTTAAAACAACATAAAAAAACATTAATGCTTATACATATAAATTGTCAATGAATGACTAGGATACTGCAATTATGTTGGTTAGTTTGCTTTTAAAGGTCCTTGACGCGTTTCACCCGTAGGCTTCATCAGAAGGACACTAAGTTAGCACCATTCCAAAAATCTATTCATGTGTTATCAATCAGGTTCATTCCAAGAATCAATTGTATCTCAAAGTAAAAGATTTTCATTTGTGCATATCACCATACCAAGCTTGTTTGGATGTGGTTGCCAATTGTTTGACTGTGTGCTTATTTCCCCAAAGAGTGCTTTATAATGTCAAAAATCATCTTACATTCTGTCATTTTCCAGTCAGATAAAATAGAATACCTTAATATTTCAGAGAGTATTATGAAGACAGTCTTTAATTGAGTAATTGATCATCACAAAGGTTATTTATGTCTGAAGTTATTATGTATACTGAAATGATTTATTATAGTTTTAGGGTCTCCTTATTCCCTAAAAAAGCCCATGGGGGGAAACGCGGTCAAGAGGGACACGCTATGTGACCCTTTGCTTCCATACAATGTTTTCAACCCTAATAATTGCTTAGTACCTTGTGAATAGATTGAATGTTCTACACCAGGGGTCGGCAAAGTTTTATGGCCACTAGGCCATTTATGGGGTGGGCGGGAGCACACTAGGCCGGACCCGCCCTAATGGCTCTGCCCATTACTAGGGAACACCCCCTGAAGTGAAATCCCTCTCCTCCGTATGCATTGCGGATGAGAGGGATTTACCTTCAGGGAGTTTTCCCTACTTACTGCAGCGGCAGAAGTATCAACGCCAGCCACGATAAATAGGGGAGCAACTGCAAGGGGTTGGCACCAGAGCTTCGGCAGCTCCGGAGCTCCAGCGGCTACGGCTCCGGTAGTTCCTAACAGGGGGCAATTGGCCGAAACGAACTATCGTCTAGGCCGGCTCTGGCCTAAAGGCCGGGGTGTGCCGACCCCTGTTCTACCCCTGTATGCCAATTTTCCAAATTGAAGAACTAAATTGAGTCTGGCAAAAAATATGAAAATAAACTCTGTCGCTTGTTTGCATTTAGGAAAAGAAAATGGGTATTTTTATTACTTTTATTATATATATATATATATATATATATATATATATATATATATATATATATTAGGATTGGCTTCTATTATGAAGAAAATATTTACTAAACCATTGCCTGTAGGGTCCACATGGAAGCAGCCTTGGCAGTATGAATGATGGATAAATGAGGAAGATGAGATTGTATCAGTATCAAGCAAATATGATCGGATAAGGACAATGCACCCTTGAAATAACTCAAAGTGTTCAATTATCAATTCAATTATCATATCAATTCCAATACCAATATTGGTTTGACAAATGTGTGAGGCAGGGAATGCAAGCATAAGAAACGTATGTTCTCCAAGAAATCTAGGCTAGGAAGATTGTGGTTATTTTATATTTGTTGCACATCTAGTCAGGTGAGACAACACATGATAAAGGATCAGATCCAGAAAAGCTATACCGCCTCGAGATTAGGAAAGTCTTATGAGGCACTTGTTGGGTCTGTGACCATCCAGATGTCAAAGAAATTTCTATAACTCCAAATATTGCTTCTACTAAACCAGGAGAATGCAAGTTGTCTGCATTGCTTGTAGGTCTTTCAAAATAGTGTTTAGCAAACGTATAAAGTTCAGTTCTATCACATGAGAAAAGCTGGCCAGGATATGAGTATTGTATGACTGTACTAGGCTCCAGAGTTTTTGTTTTTTAAATAAGTGGTAATTAAGCAGATAGGGCTCCAGATTTAATTAGTCTGACTTTAAAGTTAGAGAGGTGCACATATTCTTTGTATATTAGGAAGAGTAACAGTTGAACATAGAAAAGGAGATCATTGGCATGAAGAAAATATATAAATATAGAACATTCATGAAAAACCCTTTACTTGTCCTTTACACACAGATACAAGAGGATATCCAACTTTACATGTGGAAAGGTTTACAGGTGAAAAGAGATAAGACACATATTAGTTTTTTTTTGTTTTTATGAATGACAGCTGGGGAGATTTTATCAACTCAGAAAATGAGAAATCATTCCAATGTCATTTTTTTTTTAATGTCTGTTACAGACAGACATGCACAATTATATTTAATAACAATACTCAACAAAATTGCTTGCTTAGCAATTGTATACATATATTTGTAAGGACAACAACGTTTGATATTAAAATTAGGAAATTCCAAAAAATACACTGTAAAGGATGTTTTTTTGAGTCAAAAAGAATGAAAACTTGGAAATACATCTGCATGCAATGCTGTCCGTTACCAGGGCAGTTTCCAGCATAACATGATTTGCTTGGGGTTACCCCTTAAGGTTAAGGGTTAAGGTGGGATGTCATTTTGGCCTCAACATACCTGCCAGTTTGCCTGCCCTATAAAACAAAAATGCTGCCCCCCCCCCCCCCTTTCCCCTCCTATTTGTAGAGTAGTGCAAAATAGTGTTGTGTAATAGCCACAACATACAAGTCCAGTCCCAGTTCCTCTTATTTGACATCATTGTTAACAAATGCCAAGATCAGACTGAATCTGTCAGACGCTGCAAAAGGTAAAGGCTGTGGCTAATATACCACACTTTGCTGCACTACCCCTCATATGGAGTCATATGGGTGAAAACACTTTGATTGTTAACATACCCAAAAATGGTTTTGCCCATTAAACAGAAACATGGGAATGACAGATCACAGTTATACTTCAAGAACTTCTAGTTTTATGAAAAGAGTGCCAAGCTTCAAATATCTAGGATCTAGTGTTATCAAATAATTTTAGTTAGGCAAAGAGATAAGAGCACCTATAATCTTTGATATTAGCTATTTTACTTACAACAACTTCTATGATAATGCCATCAGTGGAGTAGTTAGAAAGTTATATACAAAAGCATTTTTAATTCTTGCATTACCAATCCCAGCAAAACCTGAGTTCTAAGAAAGATAAAGAGTCACTTGCCTGTTGGCAATGCATGGTGTTGAGAAGAATTCAAAGACCTGTATGGGACAATTGTGAATAGGGAATTTGAACAAATGCAGATCTGCATGACCTAAATTAAGACCTCTTATTGTAACTAAAGACATAGTACCGGAAATGGATTGATCATGTGGAGAAGAACCTAAAAAGGTTTGGGGTGCAAGGTCTGTGGTATCTTGGTGGATTTCTAGGGCCATAATGCTATGGAGTAGTAGTATGGTGAACCCTCCATGTCACCAGCCCATCTGGCAAAGATGTGTACGGGGTGCAGAGTGTAAGACACCCCGAGTGTAGGACTTTAGGATGCAATGCATGGGTTGTGGCCCCCATATACGCAGGAGCCGGTAACTGCTGACTGATTACGACAAAAGCGTAGTACAGAAATGGAACCCAGAAGAGTAGTCAGATGAGTCAAAGGTCAGGGCAGGCAGACAGCCATCTGGAGTAGTCAGACAGAGCCCAGTCGGTATGCCAAGGCTTCAGAAACAGGATCAGAAAATGCAGACCGGAACCTGGAAGCAGAACCTAGTAGAGCTCCTTGTTCGGGCAACTTCCTTTTGTCAGTCACTTCCTTATATAGGGACAATTATTTGATAAATGGAGACCATGTGACCTGCAGGTGTCCAAACCCACCACCAGAATGGTGAGCTGGTGGTAGAAAAAAAAGTGTTGTGGTCTTATACCAACCAATATGGAGGGAAATATGAATTGATATGACTTGATGCATCCACCAATGTTAATTATTACACAATTTTCATGCCTATGGAGTCAAAGTTTCTGAAGTGGGCTTTTCCTTTAAAAGCATGAGCTGAATGGGAAATAAGACAGACAGTAATCTTGCATTTTTTGGTTGATTTTCCTTCTCTAGGAAAAGGGACAACAAGATATGGAGTAAGAAACAGAACATTCAGTCCCCCAAATGTATTCTCTGCTGTTTTAAAACCACAGAGAAATTGACTATGTAGGCAACATGATTTCTTTCCAAATGCCCTTTGAGATGATTTTAATTAGAAAGATAAGAACATGTTGTAACTGCAGTTATTTCTAAGGCTCCAAACTCATTGCTCAACTACACCAGTCCAGCTGGTGCATTGTGAAACTTTCAAACAGTTTTTTCATCAACCTTTGAAAGAGAGAGAGCGAGAGAAGGCACAGGAGTTAGACATTTTCAAGGTAATTACACATTTTGAGCTTTTTTGTTTGTTAATTAAGGTGGAAATACCACATTACATAGTTATTTATCACTGTGCAATTCTGTAAAATATGTATAAAATGCAACATAACTTCAGCAAATTCTAATATAATTGTGAGTTAAAGACTGTCGTACTCTTCCTGACTAATTATTATGTTTGTTTCTACTTTTTAGGCAATGTTCAGACTGGTGGTGAGGATGCAGTATAATTACTGCTTCCTCACACCAATGAACCACTGCCTCGGAGGAGATGCTACATTTAGCATCTACATGTGTTAGCCCAATAGAGATTGAATGGAAGTGGCAGTGAGTGGTTTAGTGGGGCTTAGGGTGGACATAAATGAACCACTGTATGCCATCAGGCTGTGCAAACATAGCTCATACATCTTTGCCTGGCTTTAGTTTTCAACTAAAAACATTGTCTTTCTAAAAGTTTATTGTAAAAGTAGATATATCTTGCCTAACTGTGGGTCACAAAATATTGTGTGATTCGTGATAGTGTGGAGGTGAAGGTAAACCTAACCAATTAGCAAGAACAATATCATCATAGCACAAAAAGTAAGGTTATAGTTTTATTATTTTGTCACACCAAAAAAAAAAATTTGTGAAATCACTAGGAAGATTTTTCTTTACTTAGATGCTCTTTCTTTACCTAAAACTCTATAGATGCTCAAACGGGCGAAATTTGTATGAATCAGATCCCAGACATAGATCAGACTATTTGTCAGCATAGCAGCATAGTTTACATTAATCATGGTTACATTGTAGGCAACAGGGTTGCTCAGATGTTAGCACTCTGGCCTTTGCACGACTAGGTCTCAAGTTCAGATCTATTCTGCATGGAGTTTGTGTGTTCTCCCCGTGTTTGTGTGGGTTTTCCCTGGGTACTGTGGTTTCCTCCTGCATTCCAAATCCATCCGGATAGGTTAATTGGCTTTGCCTCAAATTGATCCTAGACTTGGGTAATGACATATGACTATGGTGGGAGATTAGATTGTGAGCTCATTTGAGGAACAGCTAGTGACAAAACTATGGACTTTGTGAAGCGCTCCATAATATGTTGGTGCTATATCAATACTAAAAAATAATAATACAGCTTGTTGTGGTTATAAGAAAAACTAGCCCTATCACAGAAAAAAGGTACATATTAAGACATTAATTAATATAATCATATTAAAAAACAGTAAAGAACTGGGTAACATAAATAAATGATTTATGTTACTATATAAATGTAATATAATATTTTTTTGTATATTTGCCAATGATGCCTTTGTTAGCTGAGTAAGTCACATAATTATCATAGATGTAAAAAAAACAACACATAATCCTAAATTACAACACTATTGGCCACAGGTCTGGTAAAGATACCTTCTAACGCAACCCACAGTTGGCTGATGCCATAACTAAAGAATGTTCTGTTTTGTTTTGTGTCTTTCTTAGCAGTATTTTATTACATTCTGTACTATATAATGAAAAATATACATGTGTTAGCTGTTCAGACTATTTCACTGGGTAGTAGCAGCTAGAATCTCTTTAGATTCAATTCAGGACTTGGTTTTCTAGACACGTAAGAATAACGGTGAGAGGCCTTATGAAACATCTGTTGTTACTTTCACCCCATAAATTGTGTTTCACTTGCAATTTTTACAGCAATAATATATTTCAATAGAATGAGTGTCCTGGAAAGCTAGGCCACAAAGTAAGTTCTAGACAGTTTTATGAAACAGAAAATCTGGAGAGGAAATGGTACGCTGTAAAATGAAGTTGTCAGAACATAAGGAAAAATCTGCTGCTGGTACATCTATCCCAATTTGTTTGTTTGGTCACTAAATTATACTCAGGACAAATATTTTGCAGTTTAACCACATTGAGCATGTGATTGTCAAGCTGTGTGACTGCTGGAAATGTCAAGCCATTTCAGTGAAATAATGTTAAAACCACAGGGCACCAAAAAGTACTAGTTTATGGTTGCAATATTCAAACAATTTCTGGCAGGTCCTGAAAATATCAATTACTTTGTCATGTACATGGACCCCAGGGTGCCTGTGTGTTTATTGGTGATTATATCAAAGTAATCTCTCCACTCTTTTTACAATATTTTCTATAAAACATTTACCTAAAACTATTTTTACCCCTTAGGTTAATGCTAACCCCCCAACCTTAACCCCAAGGTAAACCCATCCAATCTATGCTTACCTTATCTTTGTTGAAAGTATTGGATGTTTTTATGCTTGAAAAAGCCAAAAGCTCCTGTTAATAAACCAGCACTGAGTTGCCAGCTCTGGGAAAAAAATGTTCACCCTTATTAGTCTTTTCAAATCTCACAGTTGTTTAAAGTCTGGTTATATTAGGATTGATTTATGCCACATACTTTGGTCCTACCAATACATTCCAAAATGTTGGATTAGCACATCAAACCTGTATGTACACTAAAGAACAAAAATGTAATTTATTACAGTTTACTCATCCTTGGATGTGGTAGCCACATTTATTTTTATGCGTCAAGCTTTTTTTTTTGCCTTGATGATCTGTCTATAACATATATAATCCATCGATTTGATTCTATGTTCCTCTGAGATAAAATATTAGGAATTTATAAAGCAGTCACATGCTTTATACACAAATTATACTATATACTATACATTATACATAGCATGTATAAAATCACAATGTGAACCTGTGTCCTAATGTGATCCTTGATGTTTTTGCCTTGCGAATAAGGACTTTAGTGTTTTGTTTCTGCATGTTTATATTGTCCTTGTATGACCTTAAACAGATATTTTTTACATTGGTATATATATGATTAGTAACTGTTGCTGTATTTTAACCACTTACATTTAATTATAAAAATTTGGTTTGCAAATCTTAATCATCAATTTATATTACAATATGTTTATTGGAGAAAAACCAGGAGTGGAAATATTATATGACAAATCCAACCCCTGTACAGAGCAATCGGATAAAACTTGTTACAATTTCCTGAAGTCGCTGTATATATGTCTGATAAACAAAGCTCCAGTAGGATCTGAAGAATATTTTACAGAGAGCAAAGGAGCCCAGGGGTCAGAGAAAAAAAGTAATATGGGGTACTGTGTGGAGGAGACAAGAGGACTAGGGGAGGAGGGTTTGAGAAGGAAGCAAAATAAAAAAGACTTATGAAAGGATAGTCAAGGCATTGTTTGATATTGAAGCCAGGTCCCAAGTGTTATAGAATTGACTAAAGCTACATACACACGTGCAATTATTGTCGTTGGAAAGGATCTTTCACAATCCTTTACAACTATTAAGGACTGCACGATGCATGAATACAGCACTGCACTGCTCTATGGAGAGGGGAGAGGGAGAACATTGGCATCCTGCTGCGTGCTCTTCCCTTCACTTGCATTAGGATAGTTTGTTGTCCATCGTCCGTGGATCCACCAGGACGGTCGTTCAGACGATGGACGGTGGGCGCTGTACACACGCCAGATTCTCGTACGATATCGGCCCTGAGCCGATTATCGGGTGAGAACCATTAGACGTGTGTACCTAGCCTAAGTCTGTTGTCTAGCATACAGGTAAGGATATCATTAACCATTACTTATTGTGACTTACATTTAACAAAATCTAGAGGAAGAAAGCCAGTTTTCCAATGATGGGCTATTGCAATACAAGCTGCTAGCAATATATGTGAAATAAGACATAGAGGAGGTTTGGGAAATGGGATATCAAACATTAGGAACAGAGTAATTTTAAGGGTCTTGGGGAGGATAACCTGGGCAACAGAGAAAATAAGGTTGAATATCCTTACCCAAAACTTTTGCACCTTGAGACAGTGCCACTAAATATGTACCTGGTTGACCAAAACCCCTGTAAATCATCAATTTAAAGAAAAAGAACAAAAACACAGCCACCTGGCCCTAGGCGTTTAGAGAAGAAAATGCAAAACAGAATGATGAAATATTGGGACTTAACAAAACGTATTAAGCGAATTGGGACTTAACGAAGGAGTTAACAAAGCGAATTATTACTATGAAAGGGACAAATCACTTATTTTGGTAAATGTAGTAAAAACACACTTTGCAAAGAATACTCAATCATGTGTAAGGTAATGTAAACGTAGAGCAGTGGAGCTTCAGCTTATTTACTATGCTAAGTGAAAGCCTGATCCCATTTAACACCCAGCCATATAATACCCAACTTTATCTGCCTACTGTTTCATGTAATAGGACTTTACTGGAGCATTTTATTCATTCCATAACCCACAAATTAGCCCATGGGTTCTGATAATATTTTCCCTCATTGCATCTACTAAACTGTAATTTTTTTTTTACTTTTTCTGTCTTATTAGTTGCCTTAATGGTTGTCATTTCCTCTTTGCTACAGCTTCTATACAGTTTATGGCCATAGTCATTTTCTGACCCTTTTCAGAGCTGGAGGAAATTTTGAATAAAGGTAGACAGGTATTTTTTTTCTATGGCAGAATACAAATGTTTTTTCTGGTGTAAAAGTTTTTGCTTCTGTAGCCACCTAGTTTAAAATTCTGGGTAGATAGTACATTTAAAGGAAAGCTATGGAGAGGGAATGTCTTAGATTCTGGCTTCAGTTTCAAGGGAAACCAGACCTTATATTCTCCATAATTGTTGTAGGTCAGTAAGAAAATAAAAAATATTACAATTATAAAAAAAATATAAGAGTAAGAATAGCCACTAATAAAACTATGTTTTTACAGTATTCAGTATAGAGTTTTTGTAGTCCAGCAATATAATATTATAGAGCAGGCCATGTTGTGCAGAATGACATTTTGGCTGTGTATGGCAAGACTGAAAATCTAGCCCTAATTCCCCTAAATTGCTTAGAACTGATCACTGTCATTATGGGATCCCTGTAGCATTATTCCTATTGAATATTATGTGCAGTCATTTTATTATGTTTGGGACCACACTTGTAAACTCTTGTAAACTTCACAAGCTATATGGAGGAGTTATGATGCCTTTCTTTTATGATATTGGTCATCTTTAACATAGTGACTATAACATAACACAAATACCAATAATTTTTGCTGCAAAAAATCACCAATGTGTGAAATGAGATGATCTAACATGTCAAGCTTAATGGAGCCATAACCTCTTGACTTATGTTTGTACTGGAAGATGAAAACTAAAAAGAGATCTATTGATGACATCAACATGGGTTTAATACAATCTTGAATATAATTTATGTTTAGTAGATTTTTACAGGCACATGAATTAAACAGTTTTAGCTACTAGAGCAAAGAACAGAGATTCCATTACAAATTATTGCAGATTTTGTCCTCAGATACTCTGTCTTCAGTACATGGGCCAATAAAGCACCCTGTTCAACAAGGACTAATGTTTGGAGGCTTGACTACCGCAGGCTGATTGGATTACATGTAGGGAAATCATATTTTGCCTTGACTATTTTCCGCAGTGACACTTCAAAGCTTACTGCTGTGAAACATGCAGTGACTGATATTGGATGGCTTTGCAATTTCCACCTTCCAGAGTGATGTGATTGTTGGAACAATTAAATAGGAAGGTAAATGATGTGCCAGGAATACACATACATATGAGTTTGTCACAATGTCACAACATCAAAACTGGTCTATGAACAATGTTTACAATGTCTATTTTATATTTTAATTATAAATATTCAGGCTGTCAGATTCTGTGTGTCAAATCAGTATAAATAACCTGGCAGAGTTCATTTTGCAAAAAGTCGTACAGTAAGCTGATAAAGCACCAGGGCAGTCTGCGTTGTATATTAGAAAAAATATTCCAGCTATAGGTAAATGTACCCACGTAGGTTGGAAAATCTGACATTTTGATTTTAATTTTTATTTTTCAATATAACTTTCTTGTGTATATTTACATTGTTCTTTTACATTTCTATTCCGTTACATTCATATTGATAAATATTCACCTCTTAGTTCTTAGTACAAAGGAACATTACTTTTCAAAAACAAGTAGAGAAAGGCACGTGTGCAAGAATGAAATTATAGACACAGAATCCACATGGAAACGGGGCAATAGTTTTCCCAATGCTTTTTTCCCACTTGATCTAACTGATGGTTCTCATCAGGTTGTAAAAGGGGCAAGCTACTTTAAAACTAAAAAAAAAAAAACTGTTGTCTGTAACCGTGCTAGGAAGCTTTAGCGGCTTTTTTTGACCTGATGACTATTATCGCAGGTACAGAAAGTTATAAAAAACATGTAAATATTTTCAGGTTAAAAAATGGTCATCTTTTGATCACTTCTTACCTGCTATTGTAATTCTGGGACAGCAGGAAAGGAGAAATACCTCAGACAGAAAACAGAAAAAAACTGACAGTACTTAACTATTTTTTGCTCTATCCAAGACTAAAATAAAATGTTTTGGCTTTAAATACATTTTAATTCTAACCACTTATTATTTTTATATACATGAATCAATTCACCCACCTAACAGCTGGCTACTGTAGTGAGAGGTGAAGAGGACATCTCCTTAGCAGAAAACAGCTGTAAGGCTGAATCAGGAAATTGTCATTTATTTTAAGTGTAGATAATAAATTTTCGTATTTTTTATAATATAGTTTTTTTTTAATATATGTAATCTCAAGAGTCTGTACACATGACCGTCCAAAAGGTATGGTTCATCCATATTAAGATGCTTGAACCAGCAAAGGGTGTCAAGTATTTTAAAACTGTATAAAGGTTAAACACATACAAGTACTCTATAGTGTTTTCTATGTACTGTCATGATAAAATGAGCGACAGCTGCAGCGGTGGATCCACTTTATCAGGCTAG
Organism: Pyxicephalus adspersus; assembly: GCF_032062135.1. Lineage (NCBI taxonomy): Eukaryota > Metazoa > Chordata > Amphibia > Anura > Pyxicephalidae > Pyxicephalus > Pyxicephalus adspersus. The sequence goes on from NC_092863.1 coordinate 47,962,199, forward strand.
CCACATCAGGAATATGAACGGCATACTCTGATGAGCCAATGATGCAAATTAGGACAGTGAGAGTTCTAACAACCTGTTGCTCTAAATCAGAGTTCCTCAAATTCAAACTTCTTCATAAGTTTTGGGATTTCTCCTCAATCCCAAAGAAAATAATTAAATAAATACTACTTTAGCAAATATACCCAACTAAAGGTCTTTGTCCCTGGTGGCTGACCATCCAACCCTAGGTTATCATCTTTAGGACTAGGGTCCTGTGTGGAGGTCTACAGAAACATCAAAAGCTTTATTCACCCCAATCCCCCTTCCAGCATTTATTGACCACCTATTGAGCCCCAGACATTTACTGTTTCCCTTTGGACTCCAGCTATTTATCAAATCCCTGGAAAGTCCTATCATCCCTTCAAGGTAGAAACTAATCACTCTGGGGAACCATGCTCTAGAGTGGGGGTGTCAAAATCTGGCCCGCAGGCCAAATCTGGCCTGACACGTCCTTTTTTTTGTCCCAGAAAAAAATTCCTAATATGAATTGCAGCTGGCCTGCTGCTACTGCAATCCATAGTAATGGCGAGCCAGCTGCAATTCATATTAGGCTACTGTACAATGCTGCTACTTCAATTCCAGGCATCACTCGCGTCTCTGGACCAGTGGCCTCTCTGCCTATGTGTGGCCTATGCGTGACCCCGCATTTTATAGATGCAAGTGATGCCGGGAATTGTAGTAGCAGCATCACTTGTGTCTATTGAACAGCAGCCTATGCATGGGCCCGCGGAGTTTATACTGACAGGTAAACTCAATAATCCGAAATTATCAGTTTTTAATTTTGTCCCTCTGTGTATTTCAGTTTGCCACCCCTGCTCTAGAGCTAGCCTCATTACCACTGTAGTCCAGAATAGCAAATTATATTTTAAAATTTATCCCTAACACTTTGTAGCATCCAGAACAGTGGGAAAAGACTGTCCTTGTCCTTCTGTTGTTTACTACACATTGCTTTTTGGCTTATTAAATTACCTGAGAGTGTACAGATATGTAGACAGAGCAATGCACTGTCAGTGTGCAGCAATGAAAGAATTAAGTTTCTTAAAAGCACACATTATATAAAAGTCTTTCTGTTTATCCAGCAGCTTGTGTGCTCAGACAAAGCACAAACCTGTGTGTTATCAGGTCATTGATCGGTCTTGAAGCTCTAACAATAGAATTCAACTGCCTGCTATTTCCATTTCTTTAAATTCCCCTATAAAAGAAAGCAGTCATCATAATCTAAGAGTGGCAATATTTCCATCTGCAGATGTTCCAGCATGCAGCCATCCATGTTCCATTTACCACCTCAGCTTGGTATTGCTGAAAAGATTCCCCAAACCTGCTGCAGTTTATTACATTTACATGGTTAGCTGCTCATAGGTCTCTCGCAGTGTCACTGTCACAGCTCTCTATGATTTCCAATGTCTGTACAGAGCTGTTGAAGATCACAGCTGAGTTTTTAGTTAAAGTAAAATAAGTGGTTTTTGTGTTATGATTTTATTTGAAGTGATTTGACTTTGCTCATGGTTCATAATATACCAAGCATACCAAGAAATTCAAGCATCCTCAAAGCAAGTAAAACCTAAAAATCTATTTTTTTATTTTGACAGACTGGTAATTTGAGACTTGCACATATCTCTCACATTTGTTTTTATCTGACCTTCCACTCTTTTAGTGTCTACCGCTACAGTATTCAGATGCAGTTTAACCAGAATTTCATGTTGAAGGTATAATTTCTGCTTTTCATTGGTGCTAGCATAAATACAACATCCAAATGAGCTATAAAAATATCTAATTCCTTAAAAGAGCATTAGGGTTCATTCACATATTACCTTTGCACACATTAATTGCAATGCACAGCATTGTGTGAACTGTGAAGCGGTAGTGGTAAAAAAAAGTTTTTTGTGCATTAAAGAGCTACAGCGTTCTTCAGGATGGTCCGGTCACAGGTCCTTCCTCTCCCTGTCAGTAGAGATTACTCTAAACTAGTGTGCAGGATAATGTACCCCCAAGGGGTATACCCGTCATAGGGAGAGACAACAGGAAGTGAATTTTATTCCACTGGCTAATATTTAGACAACAAGCAGAGCTGGACCTTGGCACAATAAGTCTGTGGGGAACAGTTTAGGTTTTTCTTTTGTCTGTGTCCATCATGGGAAGGATATTAAAAAAAAAACAAGAATTGATAGGATATCTCTCTGGCTGGGAAAGAGAAACATAACATTTATATATAGTGGAGTGGGAAAGAATTAGAATACCTGTCAGGTTTTGAAAGTTCATTTTCTCCAAGATAGCCTGGCTTGTCACAGATTTACAGGTGTGGCTTTCTGTCACCAAAAGAGAAAATGAGAGGAAAATTACACACAAGCACACAAACAGCAATATAGGTTTGAATAAAGTTGTGCACCCTCCTTTGCGTTCCTTACCACTCTGTAAAGCAGTAAAAATGAACTGCAGTTAGACTTGGATTTGGAGGATTAGGACAGATAAGGGATGAAACTATTACAATTATAATACTAATCCCGACTTTACAATTGCAGAACTTTTCTGGAGGTCACCGACATCCTGGGGGATTTTCCTTCTCCAGTATTGGATTGGTTTTTAAATGCTACAGATGTAGTAATGACAATTTTTGTATCTTTCACCTGTGAGCTCAGGGTGATGTGATGATGGCCCCCCAAGGGGTGGTTTCGTGATAATCTAAACTCTCAGGAAGTGGGATTAATGATGCTGGGCCATCATTCAACATGAAAGAGGACTGGCAGTATTGAAAGGTGAACGAGGTACAGTTGTAAGATATTGTACTTGGGTGAAGGACAAGGGCACATCTGAAACGTTTTGGGAGTCTGCAGGCTGAAATATTTTCACCATGTTACCAAAAGCCAGAGTACTGAATAGTGAGTCTATATCTATAAAGAATAAATGTATATATATATGTGTATGTATACTGTATAACAATGGTCGCCAAACTGTTTGTTCCGCAGACCACTAAAGTCAATGGCTCCTGACCACGCATGTGCGGGGAGCTGGGTGTCAATCAAAGGGGAAGAAACATCCCTCATAGTGACATCATTGTGATGTAGCCCCACCCACTCCCCCATTGTAGATCTAACCCTGCGATGGGAGAGTGGGTTATGTCCAGAGACACAGCCCGTCCACTTTCCTAAGCCTGGGACTTGTACGAGGGATGTTTTCTGCGGCTCTGGCCGGTGTGTCCCCCAGCGTGGTCCTTCTGACCCCGCTCGGGAGTGCACTGGCCAGAGCCGCGGACCCCCAAAATTTTCTCGCAGACCACCAGTTGGCAACCGCTGCTGTATAGCAAACACTTTTATGTATTGTTTTGAAGCAGACACTCCAGCTAAAATGTGATTGCTCCTCATCTGCTTCTTCAATCATCCACCCTTCCTGTTTATTAATTTACTTACTTTTTTTGTAAGTGGAAAAAATTAAAAAACGTAAATGTAAGACATTGCTATTCAGGACATTTAGCAGAAGAGAGATGGAATAGAAAAGGGTCTTCTGCTGATAAATGAGGATCATAGGTTTGGGGCATATGGGCAGCCTTTTTTCATTTCAGGTGATTAGAATAGCATTCCTTTTTACCCTTTGGGTAACCACTAAATGAATTATCCTCTTTTGGGGTACCCCTGCTAAATATATATTATTGGCTTTGCTGGGACAGTACTGATTTTCAGGTGTACCCCTGGGATCTAATTTTCCAGAGGCAAATACAGGTAGTCTCCGGTTTACATACGAGATAGGGACTGTAGGTTTGTTCTTAAGTCGAATTTGTATGTAAGTAGGGACAGGTAAATTATTTTAATAAATGCAATTAGGACAGATGTTTATCTCAACATATTATTAGGCAGCGTGGTGTCAGTTACTGTATAAAATCCTCACTGTGAGCTAATCACAAACAAAGCAAAGAAAAAAACAACTTAATGGAGTCTGGTCATTCATTAACTTCTGGAACAAGCTGTGCTTTGATATGCAAAATGAAACAACTGCAGAGTTTGTCCTGGTCAATAAAGAATTACAAGGGGCTCGACCCTAAGATCACCCACAACCTCAGCTGTGTTTAGCAAAAGATTTCTTCTGCAAGTCATGCAAACCCCCCTTCCCCCCATCCATCCTTCTTCTTGCACACCAGGGAGCAGGGAAGCCCTGTTCGTATCTAGGAGTTGTTGGTATGTTGGATGTCCTTAACCCGGGGACTACCTGTAGTGGATTACACTCAGCAGTTACTAGATGGCACCAATTAATGCAAAGAACCTGATGTTAAAGCTCCTGCCAATATCTTTTTCCTTGGTTCATTCCCTATTCTGATACTTGGCTATGCCAAAATGATGTTCATTCATTCCTGGGATACACAAGGGAAGCCGGGATTGTGGGGTTTTCACTGGCAACCAATGCAGCTTTTCTGCAATATGGACCTGGCTGATTATCACATTTTCAAAGTGGGGCTTTACTTACCAATGTGTCCGTATTTAGAGTTCCCTGAATGGCCAGTGTGTTTCTGCTCACATCCTAGCGCATCCCCAAACAACATGTTTAGAGACATTCTTCCATTATTTTACACGCATACAATAGATATAAAAAACAAATATAACAAGGAAGGTATATTATATATGAGTTGGATAGGATGAAGTCATCAGTGAGTGAATATTGCATTTCATGGATACATCAAACTGTTTACAGTCTGACACGTTACAAAAGGTCGCCGCAATTCACCCGCTGAATTCCTCATCCTTTATAACATATAAAGAATTTATCTTTCAACAATAATATAATGAAATATATTTGTGTGTTTTAGACTACGTCCTGCGTCAAGAGCAACTCTGCCTTTGTCTTTGTTCCTCTTTCCCCCCTTCCATAATAAATATAGCCACCTTTATAGATTACTTATATTATCATTAGAGTCATACAGCTGGCTCTACCAAGTGGTGTTGTCACTAGCATGCTGGCAGCTCTGAGGAGCCCTGGGCTGGGAATGGCTTCACCATGTCCGGTGCTGCTGTCCCTTTTATGCAGACGACCGGTGAGTCCCTGATCACGTGACCGAGGACCCGGAAGCAGTGTGCAGCTGACTGTGTGTTGTGTTTGTGTAGGAAGAGCTCTGTGTGTGCTGGAGGAGCGGCTGCCGGGAATACACGTGACACCGAGCACTTACCTCTGCGGGGAAGGTAGGTACAGGAAGCTGTGTTATATCGGGGGGCTGCTGCCAGTGGTGTGTAACCTGGAACTGACTACACACTGACTTTATAACTGTAATGTTATGGCAGAAACACAGGAAACAGACGTGTGGTGAGGGCAGGATATGTGTTTGTATCAAATGAGCAACTCGGCGAAGGAAGGCAAAATTATTAATTTATCTACGGCTGCTAGCATTGTAGCTCCTGGGGTCCCTTTATACCCATGGACTATAAGCACCCGGCGATCCATAGTGTGCTAGACTGTTAGCTGTGAGGACAAGAGGGCAATATAGCCATAGATTGTCAGCTCCTAGGATCAGACTCCTATTATACACATAAATTGTCAGCTCCTAGGATCAGACGTCTATTATACACATAGATTGTCAGCTATTGTCAGCTCCTAGGATCAGACGTCTATTATACACATAGATTGTCAGCTCCTAGAATCAGACTCCTATTATACACATAGATTGTCAGCTCCTAGGATCAGACTCCTTTTATACACATAGATTGTCAGCTCCTAAGAAAGTAAGCTTCTGGGGAAGAGTTCTATTATACTCCTGGAATGTAAGCTTCTGGGGGCAGTGTCTTATTGCACCTACAGAGTGCATGCCCTGCATAACGGTACTTAATACCTTAAAACTGTCCTGGGGAATGCCATTAGACTGTAATCTCCTAGGTATGGGCTCTACTTATATTTACAGGGATAATTTGAAGGAGTGACGCAGACACAGGAACTGCTTTATTATGCACCACCCTACAATGATTCCTAATAATTTCATGTGTAAAAATAGCACTGAGTGATGGGAAACCATTCAGAATTATGTATGACTATGTAATTAGCAAAATGAGCAACCTTTTTATTAGTTATAAGCAAACTCCTGCTGGGTAGCAAAGCCATCAATCAGGGGAACTTGAATATTGATAAAATGTTTGCAGTTGTACAGAATTCACAATTATCTGATGGAATAAATGTATTCTTAGTACTTTGGCTATATAAGGGAAATGTTGATTTCATCAACTTTCTACAAGTACTTTCTAAAAGCACCTATGGTGTACTTCCAGAATATGTGGTAACCCAGTTAGCATGTCAAACACTTTCGAACAAATTTAAAAAGTTAGTGCTTATGTGTTATAGGTTATTGTTTGTCACCGATCTTCATTAGTAAAAGCCTAGGAACTCTGTTACTGGGTTCCATTATACTCCTAGACTGTAAGCTCCCGAGGATAGGGTTAATTTTACACCTAGACAATAAACACTCGGAGAAAGGATCCATTTTACACCTATTGCTCTATTTATAAAACAGGGAATCTGACATTCCCTCAAACATTCCTTGGTGGAGAATCTTCCATGTCCATGTGTTTTAATTATTGATTCCTACCATGTGTATTGAGAGAATGTCAGATTCCCTGTTTTATATATAGAGCCCCTTTTGTAGTTACAGGGACCCATTACACATCTAAACTGTAAGCTCCTGAAGACAGGGTTCCATTATTTTTTCTAGATCTGAAACGTCCGGTTACTGACTATGATATAATATTATGATGTGGACACCATTATTTTCAAAGACTGTAACCCTGGGCTTTCATTGTACTGCATTTGTTGTTGAGATTTCAGTGCTCAACCCAGAAATTTTTTTTAAGCCGGGTGGGAAGAAATTGTAGGTGGGTGGCAGCCCCTGTATTGTGACCAAACTCTTTAGTAACCACCCAAAAACAGCCGGGTGGGTGCTGAAAAGTGCCGGGTGGTGCGCCCAGCTAAAAAGGCATGGGGAGAACCCTGGATTTGATATGCTTTAATGTATCAATTGTGTAACATTTAAAAAAGTTGAGATCCCTTTAGCTCAGTATTTTTTGAAGCAAAACTCTCACCAAACTTCTGTACCATTGCAGCAACAAAAGGGTAAAAAGAGGTCTTCCTTTATAAATGTTTTCACCCACTCCATTCAGCTTCTATTCAAAACATACACATTGTTCACATTATATTCAGTTAGAAAATGTGTGAACGTATTCATGATTTTTACATTTTTCTAATTGAATCCAATGTATAATCTGTCACAAATGAGTTTTTAGTTACACTTTAAAGCTGATGTGTAATGTGCTTATATTTTACCTTCCCCTTTTCTCCGTGTCTAGCAGAGCGGGCTCTAGTAACTAAGATGTGTTATCTAGTGGGCACAGAGGAGCTTACCATTGCCATGGAGGTTTCCCATTTAAATGAGAACTGTACTTTCACACCATAATACAGCTATCTGTTGCCCTCCAGCTGTACGTAAAGCAAAAAAAAAACGAAAAAAAAAAAAAAAAAGACAACACTTTGTTGTGATATTCAACTTTATTCCAGTTATTTCCTCCATAGTACTTTTTTGCCACTATATGTCTAGTCTGATGGGATATGCACTACTCAATAGTGGACCTGTCTACTATTCTGTGGAGCTAGGTTTACTTTGTAAGCTGCACATGCCGCAGTAGCATGCTGCTCATATGTATAGATAAGAAGTAAGGAAGTCAGGAACACAGCAGGCACCAGTAGTTACTCATGGGATCTCCTAATGCTGATGTTTATTCTGCTAATTTTTTGCCTTCTCCGTTTCCTTTTGTCCTTTCCTAAATTAAAACTAATCAAATTACAAAAAATACCTTTTTTACTTTTACAGAGTCATGTCACTAACTGTCTCTTGAAAGGGCTCATAATCCTAATGTCCCTGCTATAGTGATATGTAATTTATACAATCCAAGGCCAATTTATAGGGGGAGTCCAGACGACCATATTGATGCAAAGGAAAAAGTGCTAAAGCCACTGAGCCGTATTTAGGATCCCCTGACCTCATGTCTTTGCAAAGCAGACAAGATCAAGGCATGGTGCTGTATATAGCTTTGTGAAAACGATGCTTTGGTAACACATACATTTGACGCTAAGCCTACATGATTGAAAATGTCTCTAGTTCATACATGGTTCTCATCTTTCTTAGTCTTGCTATACTCATAGGGCCTGATTTATCAAGGCTTTCAAGGGCTGGAGAAGATACACTCTCATCAGTAAACCAGGGTGATCCAAAAAACCTGGAGTGGATCTGGTCCAGGATTGCAAACATTTGCTAACAAATAGCAAAAACCATTCCAGGTTTGCTGGATCACCCAGGTTTACCATTGAAAGTGTATCTTCTCCAGCCTCGGAGAGCTTTATTAAATCAGGCCTATACGGTGCAGAAAGTCATTTTTCTGTCCTATTTACTAAACTCAGGACAGCTATGTTGCCAGTGTTAACACTGAAGTCTGAGCAAATCTAAAACCTGTTTCATACCTCCCTCCACCTATGCTGCACTAGTCTTCCAAACATTTTTTACTAACCTTTGTGATCTGTCTGCTGCCAGTGCTGACAACACTAAAATTCACAAACTTTTCATTAGCTTTTTTGTATTAAAAAAGAAAGGATAGGCCAGAGTGCAGCTTTAAAGGCTTTTCACCTTTTTGTTTTAACATTCACCTTTGTTTTAACATGGTCCAGCTTTAAAAGCTTTTCACCCATTAGTTTTTATCCTCTGTAAGCATTCGTTTCAGTGTCTAGGTAGAGCTGTCCTGGTATTGTGCATCCTGATATAAATATATTTACTTATTTATAGTTCTGCTTACTAGATGGACTTTTAACCTGTGTGTAGCATCAGCTCAGGGAAAAGCCAATAAGTAATATGAGCAGTAAAAAAAATAGACTTAAAGCCCCAAACTAAACTTAAAGCATGAAAAAGAGTTAAAAATTATGTTTGTTTTTTATTTTTGGCTTTGACCTCACTGAAGAGATTTTTTCTGAATCTATGATGTATTTTTGTGCCCATTGCAACGTTTTCACATGACTTCCTGTCCTGACACAATATACAGACTTGGGGTTTAGACAGATCTAAACCAGAGGGTTTAGACAGATCTGATGGGGATTGAATTTTATGCATGCATATACATACATACATACATACATATATGTTTACTGTTTAGAGCGGCTTGGCCATACACTTTTCCCTTCTGCTAGATTTCCTTAAGCTGTTTTCTTGTTGTTTGGTTCTTGGTATTGGAATTGTACCTAAACTCAAATTACAATAATACACAGTTGTAAATGCCAGATAAAACAATGAACTTTCAGTTCTCTATAGTAAACATAACTATTTCCAAGTCATTTACTCAATGCTGTATTCTAAGTGCCATCAAATAAACCTTTAATTTATAACAAGATTATTCACTGAGGCATTAAAGAGAACAATGGAAATGTTGAGGTGCAGTAACCTATACCAACCTTTCATATTTGGCTAGGTTTTTATAAGGGTAAAAAAAAAAACTTATCCATAATAAATTTTGTTTAAGTAAAGAAGACTGAGTAAAAAAAAGAGAGAAAGGAGGGGAAAAATGCAGAATAACTGAACAGGAAATAAAAGATAATTCATAGCATCCATGAATACAAAACATGGCTTCACCAGAAACAAAAAATAAAGAAAACATAAGTGTACCAGTGCAGAAAAATGATGTATAGTTCTCAATCAAAACTGAATCTTGTCCTGGTATTCTTCAATCAGGGCTGTGGAGTCGGTAGATAAATCCTTCCACTTCGACTCCTTAGTTTCTGGTACCTCCGACTCTCCGACTCCTCTGTATTTACGGGGTTTCTCATTTTATCTTCACACTTTTGCATTCAAACTTCACACTTTTTTAACCAAATTTCACAAAAAAAATTTGGACCCCCTAATTATTCATAAACCAATATATTTATTATAAAATTATTAATAACACAATATTTTTACCATAAAAGTTTTTTTCAAGAAACATTAATTAAAGTATATGAAAATAAATTGATGATTTGTCAATTATTATGTTTTTTACTTTATATCACTTTAAAATTATATATCTTTATTTCAGAGACTTATGCTAAGTTTTAGGATAACAATATTATTCATCTTTTTATCTTCAAAGCTGTTAGCTTTATATTTAGGATTGCACTTACCCTTATGGCCAGAGAATTAAGTAATGCAGAACGTCAAAGACTGGTAGACAGTTATCTGAATGAAAGTGATGCCTCCCAGATAGCAATGGTTTTGGGGTATAATCGTACAATCATAACCAAAATTATTAAGACCTATGAATCTTCCAGTAGAGTGGAAAAATTACCAAGAGGTAGGTTTGAAGAATTAAAAGTTGGATGAAGCTTATAAGGAGGAGTTACGCAAGTTAATGTCCGAAGATTGTGGAATAAGCCTCAGGGAAATGAAGGATCAATTATTTGCCAAATTTGGAATTAATGTATTTATTTCAACAATAGATATATGCATTGATAAATACCAATGGTCATTAAAAAGAACTTTTTATTTCCTGCAAGGTGCAATGATTCCCACTCTCTTCAAGAAAGGCTTAGCTATGCTAACAAAATCCTTGATCTCATTGCTAAGGAAGATGGAAAGAACATCTACTTTCTTGATGAAGTTGGTTTTACCATGTCAATGAGAACCAAAAGAGAAAAGATCTCCTATTGGGCAAAGGGCGGTGCATGTTGTGGCTAGAGTGCGTTCCAGAAATGATTCAATTTGTTGTGTGAGGAATAAAAAAGGGACCCTCCACTTTAAGTCACAAGCACAAGCATTTAATCAAGAAGCATTCCTCAATTTTTTTGATGAGGTTTTGAATGTTTTTAGTGAAAAGAGTGTTCAGCATGCCATCCTAATTATGGATAATGTCCCCTTTCATAAAACTAGCCAGGTAAAGAGCTTGGTTGAAAGTAAGGGACACTAACTCTTATTTTTACCACCATACTCTCCATTTCCTAATCCTGTTGAGAACATGTTCTCTAAGTGGAAAGAAGTAGTAAGAAGAAAAAGGATAAATAATTGGGGTGCTTTATTAGAAATCATCAATAGTGTATTTTTAACAATAAGCGAGCGGGATTGCTCAGATTATTTTACAAAAATGTTTAGCTTTTTGCCTAAATAGCTAGGAGGAGAAAACAATAATGATTATTAAATCATTTAATTAATTGTTACATATTTTTATTTAACGTTTCTTGAGAAAAACTTTTATGGTAAAAATATTGTGTTATATATTTAATTTTATAATAAATGTATTGATATATGAATAATTAACCACAGAACTACTGTCTAGGAAGCTGATGCTCTACTGTATTGGCCAGTTTAAACAAAAGACAAAAAAATGAAAACAATAAGTTTTTTTTATTGTTTTTAACAAGTGGCTATAACGTAGTAGCATTGCATGCATAAAAAACAGGAACAGGAACTTTACCAGTTTAAAAATATGAGCCACAATCTTTGGTAGTTTTAAAACAAAAACAAAGCTTCACTACATGAACAAAACCAAAAGCTGGAAAACCTAAAACCGTTTATATATTAAACTTGGATAAAGTTGTAGAGTAGAATAGCTGTTAAATGCAATCCAAAACTAACTAAATGTAGTGTTGCTCTAAGAAACAGAATTGCTTCTGCCAGATCATTTTTATATAAGATATCTCTTTTATATCTTTTATAGAAGATCTTAAATCTGACTTGATTATTTTTAGAGCTAAAAATAGTCTTTCAACACTGACTTGGGTGGGTGGCATTGCTGTTATGATTCTAGCCACATGACTAATAATCTCAGGATAAACAAGGATGGCGTCTTCTACAGTCAGTTTCAATGAGCGATCATACTTTTCTACTTCTTTTAATTCTTTAAAAAACTCCTGCTGAAATTTCTTTATTTGGACATTTTCTGGTCGTTTATCTTTCACGCATATGCGACGTCGCTTTACTGTTGAAAGTTCCATTTTGTCCCAGTAGGAATCAAAGTCTAATTTTTCATTTGAAGAAGATGATCCTGAGTTACCAGTGCTTATAGCTTCATCCAGTGGTGGTGTTTCAGGTAGTAATCCCTTCATGCGAACTGCTACATCATAGAAGGCCTTTTTTGCAGTATCAGTCTGGTCATTGCTCAACAAAATTTGGTTTATTGGATCTACATAAATAGCAGCTAACAACATTTTATTATCCAGTAAGAGATTCTCTCTTTTCTTCATTGAAGATACAATATCATCAGCTATTAACCCTCCACTTTTGTTTAGGCAATATATCAAGCTCTTCTATTTCAAGAAGAATTTACCAGGTGTTAAATCTTCAGATTGCAAACTCTAGGTGACAGTTAAGGGGTTGGAAAGTAGATTTTCCACTGGCTTTCAGGTAATAAAATATTTTCATTGTCCAGTTCTTCAAGAAAGTCTTTTAGTTCAAGCAAACGCTTTACCATCAAATAAGTGCTTTCCCAGCGTGTTGTTTGATCCAAAATGGCTCCTTTTCCTGCACGTCTTTTCAAAATGGCATCTGTTTTAGGGGCCCTGGCTGCAACAGTTACTTGCCTCAATTTGCCAATTAGAGTAGCTGCATGACGATCTTTCAATCCATCTCTTATTGCAAGTTGTAGAGTATGAACAGCACAATGCATATGTTGAATAGTAGTATGCTTTAATGCTTCTTCAACAGGGTTATCCAAAATGTCACTATTCTCTTTGCTTTCAGTTTCTTCAATACTTGCAGAACTGTCTTCCTATATTATCTGTCTGTCACTTTCTTTTATCTACTTTATTCATTTTCTCAATTGTGCTCAACATATTAGAAGCATTATCTATCACAATACATAGAATCTGTTCCTTTTTAATTTCAAAATCTTCTAGAACATCCTCCACTAACATCTAAAGATAGTCATTGGTGTGATGTGCCTGGGTGTCCTTTACTCCCAAGGTTTGTGTTATTGTTTTATTATTTTCATCAACAAATCTAACATTAATAGCAAAGTAATTGACTCTGACGTGTACATGCATCTATTTTTATGAAGACAAAATGTCTTTTGGTAGTTCTTTCTTTTTTACATTTGGCCTCTTCAATTATATGTTTCCTTATTCTTTCTCTTTCCAGAGAAAACCAAGTTTTTTAGCCTTTTCTCCATTTAGGCCTAGAAGGCTGGCTTTGAAAAGGATAGTGCTACATTATTCTTTAATACCATTTCAATATGTGGTTTTTGAATTTTTCTGTTGTCATTGTTATGGTAACTTTGTCAGATATAAATAGTCTTCTTAGTTGGGTTTGGTCTCTAGTGGATTTCTGAACATTTTTTATCCCAGAAGTAGATGGAATATTTTCATTGATATCTTTCTCATTCACAACTTCTAACACTTTAGGATGAAAACGTTGCAAGTGTGTTCAAAGTTGATGCTCTTGTAGGTGCATTTTTGTTAGACCGACTGAAACTGCCAATTTTTGCATCACATTATTTTTCATCATCATCTTCAAGAACACGTTGGCACCCGTAATGTTTCCCATCACTTGATAATGTAAAGTGCTCATAAACAGCAGACTTTATCGTGTTTGTTGACAGACTTTTTGCCATTCTAAACGGGCTGCCACTAAAACATAAATATAAAATATGTTATACTAACTAGCATATTTTTTTATTTAAATACAAACACACACATAGTCCTGCACTATTGCAAACATACATACAACACGTCACTATACACACAAATAGGCTATAGACCTGCACTGAACTTAGACATAGTTTGTCCTATACAGAAAAACATGCACAAACATATATACTATACACACAACACAGAGCCCTACAGTTTACTCAGAAACATACACACAATATGCACTATACACAAACATTCATAAACTCCTGCACCATACACACAAACATACACATAGCCCCGCAGTTTTATCCAGAAACGTGCACACAGCCTTCCATCATAGTACACACAAGCAGCCATGCAGTTTTAAAATAAATATGAACATTTACAGTTGAATCCAAAAAGCTGTTCATCCAAGTTCTTCTGGAAGGGAGCATATATGGTGAGTGCAGACAGGACACCTGAACACACATCAGGCCATATCACTCACCTACATCTATATCATTACACTTGTTTACACTCAAATGGACTTGTTAAACACATTATATCTGAAATAAAATAAAAACACTTTTTGTTATGTACATAATCCAGATTACAATAATGTGAATGGCAGTTTGTATATTAGCTCAGCTGAACTTCACACTAGTAGTAATACTTCTATGCACTGGGCTTTGTTCTTACATCAAAGAATTGAATTATAACTATTGTTTGTGAAATAGGACATTTGAACTTGCTGTATTTTTTTATTATAATTTAAATTTATCAGTTAGAGTCAGAGTTGGCACATTTTTATAGACTCCGACTCCAGGTACCTAAAATTGTCTCCAACTCCGACTCCACAGCCCTGGCATCAATAGAATAACTGTTTGTGTACTTGAAAGTAAAGGGAAGACAGTCAGTTTCTGTTTCATGAAATAATTAAGAATGACGTTGAATCATTTTGCAACAAAATATTCTGCTCTAAAATTAGATTCAAGTGTTGTTTCTGCCTCCTAGCACTCAAGGTATATGAGATGAATAAAGTCTTTGGATAGCTTGTACAAGGGGGACGGCCATTCCCGCATAACAGCTCCATAAGCTGCCAACCAACAAAAGTGTATCCATTGCTAGTGTGAAGTGGCAAAGGTGTCAAACACAAGGCCCATGGTCTGAATCCGTCCAGTCTGGCCTTTTCATGTGACCTGCGGTGACTGTGCCCCATCCAAGCGCCTGACATTTGTAGGCAGGAGGACCCAGTCCCAGAAAGATAGGTAGAAGCAGGGCAGTCAACACAAGTGCTGCAGGCAGAAGGACCCCAGTTTTCTAAGCACTAAGCATGACTGCTGCTGCTCCAGGTATGGAATCTCAGTGGGATGCTCCATTATCAATGTCTCCAGACAAAGGTCTCCACCTCAGCACAGTCTGTGGCTCCATTCCCCTCACATATACAGGCCAAGACAGGTTAGGATAGGACAGGTACACCGACCTCAGAAAAAGCTGCTATGAACAAAAAAGCAATCACTCGTAAAATGTCCAACAAGTGAAAAGTGGATGCAGAAGGGAGACAATTTAATAAAAGATAGCAAAGCAAATTTATGTTCATGCTTCACGAAGACAAGCATGTTTCTATTTTCTGAATATGGTTAGTGCACGAGGATGGCGTGTAATATGGTGTCTGAGGGTGAGGAAGGATCTATACTTCTACTAACACTATGTATCATATTATTTATAGAAGATGATCAAGCAGTGGGTGAGCTTTAGTCATTTCAGAAATTTATGTAAGAACTTGCTTCCAGAATGTCTGAATGGATGTACAAGACAACAGGCAGTGGAGCCTTTTGATACCCATTTCGGGCACACTGCCATGTTAGTGGATGCAGAAGAAGTGGCAGCAGAGCGCTTGAAGGTGAAATAAGCCCTGTGAAGAATTTTGTACTAAGTCTCACGCCGTTGTTCGTTAGCAATAATACTATGCATTAGATAATAACCCTCTACCATGTTCCTGACAAAATCCTCAGATGGAAAGGTCATCGCTCACATTTGAATCATTGGAGTTCACTAGAGTATATGTATAATGAGGCAGAATCTGTGAGTATAGAGCAAAGATATTATATTTAGGCAAGAGTGGTAGACAACACAATGCTATTTACTATACATCTCTTACATGCATCTGGATCTTACCTAATGTCAGCCTCATGTAATCCTCTTCATAGAAACATCTAAACCTGAAACAGGTTACCACAAAGTTTTGCTGAAGCTTTTACTACGGGAGAACACAGCTTAGAGGTTAGCACTCTGGTTCCTTCGGGTCCTCTGGTTTCCTCCCACATTCCAAAACATGCAGTTAGGTTGATTGGCTTACTCACAAAAATTTACCTTAGACTATATTATGACATACAACTATGGTAGGGACATGGATTGTGAGCCCCTTTGAGGGACAGCTAGCGACATAACAATAGACTTTGTACAGCACTGCGTAATATGTTGGCGCTATATAAATACTGTGTAAAATTAATAATAATAATAATAATATTACAGTAGTGATCTTCTAACACTTGGATCCCCCTGGACAACTCAAAGGAAAGGCAGATCAATTAGCTCTTAAGTTTGTTCCTATTTGTTTATTTTGCTGGATTGGGTCCTAGAGTAGGCTGTATTGCAGGGAGGGCCAAGAACTACTTAATAGACTAGAATAGGATAGATAATTAGAATATACTGGATACAATTCTATTTACATGTCATACATATTAACAGATAATTCTTTTATACACCAAACCATCCCTTATTGAAGTAGATCTGTTTTATTACCTTATTTTTGCCTGTTAATTAGAAGGAAGGGAGATGTAAAAGTGAAGCTCCATACAAAGGTGTAAATGCTCAGTTTAACTAAATGGCTGTGAATTGTTTTAATAAACTAATAAACTTTCTTGTTTGCTCCCATGGCACCTAAAGGCTGCCTCTTACATATAATGCCCTAAGTACAGCAGGAAGCATTGAAGAGGGTGGACTATGTAAGGTCTAATTACAGTTTGAAAAACAGGTTAGCTGATCCCAAGATGTTCTGGAATAAAATTAAAATTCTCACATGTACCTGCACTATCATTCTTCAACCAGTTTACTTACTAGACCAGACTACCAGAACCTCCTATTCATGCCAGCTGGTGCTGGGGCTAGTATGTTTGCAGACTGCTACAAAATTCTTGTTCTGTTTCTTCCCTCACTGTGTTTCCAGATTACCTGGAGACTGAATAAAAGGACTGTGGAAATAAGAACAAGAGAAAAGCATTACATGTGGGATCATAATTACTTAGCCAAGGTTGTTATTTAATCAATTCCTGATTACACTAAAGCACATTGTGGCAGGAAATTGAACATCTTTCAGTGTATATAATTTGAATATCGCTCTTCTCCACACTAAGTGACCTATTATTCGATTTTAATGAGTTTCTATGGTATAAATATTGGTTTTCTATTTAATTTTTCTTTTCACCCTTTTCCCTGCTGGTATTTATACTTCTGCTATGCTTTTGATATATTATACAGTGGAAGACTTTTTCAATATGTGTATGCCAGATTTAATTTACAACATAAATGTTCATATTTCTGTGCTTTTATAACAAATTTTGTAATGTAATTTTTCTATTTATTGTTGACTTTACATTCCTTCCCAACCTCTGCTGATTGTTTTCTTGTCATGCTGGTCCATATAGTTCAATCATTCTCAGTCACAGAGCTGGAAGAAATAAGTGATCATACTAACTTCATATTTTACTCTTTTGCTGCCATGCTCATCTCAATCAAGATATTTCTTTTCAGTGCATTTTTCTGCCACTTTGTGTTTCCAGTCCAATGGCCAACATTGTTCAACTCACCTTTTTTAAGACCAGGTTGTTCTGGGTTAGGGGAGCCTGGAAGTCAGCTTTGATTGGATCTATTGGGATTTTAAAAAATCTTTCCTTGCACTGGCTTTGGGGTCAGCTAGCAGTAAATGTATCTGACCTAGTACAAGAACAATGTCACTTATCTTATTGGGGTAAGAAGCTGTATGTGTTTGTTGTTTTTGTAGGAGGGGGACAAAAGTATGTATGTAGAAAGGTTAGTTGTTAAAGGAAGAGGGCAACCAGTAGTGTAAAAGAGATTACATTGTTATCACTTTGCAGACAGTTGTTTCCCAAATACTGGTGCACAGATTTTATCAGACCTTCCAGTTGCACACACTGTTACTTATGTAAGTTTTACATATTAACATGTTTAAAACAATTATTTATTGTTATTGTATTTGTGTATTCATGGTTCTCCCCAGGCCCTTTTAGCTGGGCGTAACACCCGGCACTTTTCAGCACCCACCCAGCTGTTTTTGGGTGGTTACTAAAGAGTTTGGTCACAATAAAGGGGCTGCCACCCACCTACAATTTCTACCCACCCAGCTTTAAAAAATTTCTGGGTTGAGCACTGGTATTATGCTATAGTTTATTTGTTAGTATGCACATATTACAATGTATTCACCAGACATGTTTGGAATTTTTGAAGTAAGGATTGTTTAGATTTAAGGACAGTAATAGTGAACGTTATGCGTGGGGAAGAAAACATATTTTAAATACTTAATAAATCTTATAGATAGAGATTTGTTGTCCCATAACAACTGTTAGGTGCTAAAATGTTTGTACACAGATCATAAACTTGCTTAGGAAGAGCACAAAAAAAAATACAGGTGTTACGGCATGTTCAGACCTCTGTTTTTTGAGGCTTTTGTAAGCTTTTTCTTTTTTTTTTTTTTTTTTACAGCTATCAGATGCTTACAAAAAAACAAAAATTGTGTAAAATAGTTTGAATGAAAATAAATAGTCTGTTTTGGTGCAGGCTACAGGCTAAAAGTAGCTTCCAACGTTGTTTTACCGTCCAAATCCTTCCATAGACTTGCATTTAACTGCTCATTAAGGCTTCCTGTCAGGGAGTTTTTGCTGGTTTATTGCTGAAGAATGACACGGTATGTGAGCTCTTGCAGAAGAACTGCATGATGACATGTCTACTTGGCCTGGCACAAGTCCCCTGCTGCATGTGCTTTTTGAGATACGTTTGAATTGCAGGTAAAGCAGACTTTTGCGCTCTAGCCCCTTGCAGTACTTTAAACGTATTTAAAGTAATGCCTGTGTATGCAAGCCTTAAACAGTTAAAGAAATATTTTTTTTTCTATTGAAAAAAATTTAGACCAATAAAAGGAAACTTTTGTGCGAAATCCTTTAAGTGTTATTTAGTTTGTTACTTTTGCTTGATCTGTGTGCAAATGTTAGTGAAAAATATACTCAAGATAAGTGGGAGAAAAAAAATCATATACTAAATACTTTAACTGTATACGAGCAATACTGGTCCTCAACTTTTGTATTTGTTATTACAGTTTGTCCCATATCTGGGTCTTTTGCTAGACTGTTTGTTTGACATGTTAACAAAAAATATTATAGACGACGGCATGTTCCGAGTTCTACAGCGTCCTGTCCATCTCCAGCGTCGGATCCCCATCTTTTTTGTCGGATCCCCGTCTTCTCCTTCCCTCTGTGTACGTGTCCCTCGGCGATGATGTGTGCTCGTTGGCGGGAAATTCAAATTTCATATTTTGTATTGGATTCAATACAAACGCCTGTATCCAATCCAATACCACATAATACAAAATATACACAAAGTAAATAAACAGGAAATTCAAATTCATATTTTGTATTGGATTCAATACAAACTCCTGTATTCTATCCAATCCAAAATATTACAAAATAAACACAAAGTAAATACACATACACAGTTTTAAAAATTACCAGGTTATCCCTGGATTGCTGGTATGTAACACTGTGTCTGCTGTCTGCTATTACCTTTGCTGATCTTTGCCTAATTGTGACTATTCTCTCCCTGCCGCCTGCCTTGACCTCTGCCTGGACCGGGACATCACCACCTGGCTGACCTCTGCTATGGCTTCAAGCTCCAGAAGGCATCTATCCACCCAAAATGTGTTTGAACAGTTCTCGGACAGCAAGAGCGATCTGGAGTCACTTGTGGAGTTCACTCATAGTGATGGAGCGCCTGGAGTAGTGATTCTATGGAGGTTAGTGATGTGCGCACCTGGTGCGCGATTGACACTCGTCAGGCCCGGTCTGTGCTCCCTGGGTTTCCTTTTTCTGGGGCGCCTGGCCTGAAGCTTCACTGTGAACACAACCTCCTGGCCTACCTGGAGCTGTCAAAACCTTCTATGTGCCAGAAAGGGACATTAGTGTGGATGAAAATTTGATGGCATATAAAGGGAGACTGAGCTGGGTGCAGTACATAGCGTCCAAGAGGGCATGGTTTGGGATCAAATCTTTTATGCTGTGTGAATCCGAATCTGGATACATCTGGAACTCTGTCATATATACAGGCAAAGGCACAAAATTTGACCCCAGATTTAGTTTCTTTGGAGTGGCAACGTCTTGGGTTCTGTCTCTTATTGAGCCTTTGCTGAACCAAGGGTATTGTCTTACTACAGACAATTTTTATACGTCCCCTGAGCTTTACGAGTTCATGATACAAAACAAAACGGATGCCTACGGAACCGTTAGGGTAACCGGCACGAAGTGCCAGCCAATTTTAGCACAAAAAAAGCTCAAGCCTGGGGATAAAGTTGCCTGGCAGAAAGGAAAGATAATGACTCTCCGATGGCATGATAAGAAAGATGTCTGCATGATGAGCACTGTTCACAACACTGCCACTGTTCAAACCAGAACAAGAAGTGGGAAAGACGTTCAGAACCCCCAGGTAGTCATCGACTACTGCCGCACAATGGAAGGGGGGTGTTGACAAAGCCTACCAGGCCTTGACTTTCTATCCAGCTGTCAGAAAGCAACAGAGAAAGTACTATAAAACAATCTTTCACCATCTAGTGGAACAGTGTCTGTGGAATGCGTACATTCTATTCAAAAAACAAAAAGACAGGCCCCACCCTAAATTCATATGGAAAATCTGTAAAGCTATATGTGTGAAACACCTAATACCAGAAGAGGATGTAAATCAACATCAACTTGGACGACGTGCTTCATACATGGTGAACCGGCTACGCCTGAGTGCTCCTCGATTTCCGAAGTACATTCCACCAACCCCAAGAAAGTCAAGAATGTGTGTGCTGCTCCAAGAGAGGGGAGGACAGGAAAAAAATCCGAAACCCGGCTCTACTGCCCCAAATGTGACGTTAGACTATGTGCTGCCCCCTGTTTTAAAATTTACCACACTAGCGATGTGTTGTAGAAAAATATAGTACTATACAGTGTACAGAATTATTGCATTTTCAGTATTTTCAGTATTTTTGTTTTATTTATGCATTCTTGTTTAAGCTGGTTTTTGTGTTTTCAATTTTTTTTTTTTACATGATTGTGTGTTTCAAAATTTATTATATTCAGGATATCTACTAGCCCCCTGTTTGGACATATTTCAGTAAGTTACAGGTCTACAATATAAAAAAAATTAATGAAAAACCATGAAATACCACTTTTGGTACAGAAGTCAAGACATCAGTGAAACGCCCAGGAGGTTAATACAGTAAAGACAAATGGATGCTAAAAGACTAGTTTTCTTTTTAATGGAGGAATATCAAAGCTTCTGGTTCTGGAAGGATTTCTTGTTGTTCACCTTCTAGTGTTTCTCTTGGAAAAGCACCATATTACATTTCTGTTTAGGTTACACTTTAAGCTGTAAGAATGTGTTGGTGTGATATAGATAAATGGTACTCATTAAGACATATATGTCTTTGGTATCCTGGTGGTTTTAAAATTTAGTGTTGCCAATGGAAAATGTAAACCTTCCTATAGAAGGTGATGTGTGTTGAACAGAATGAAGTGTTAAATCATTTTTTGATTATTTAGTGTACTTATGTTATTTTCTCTTTATCTACAGGCAACTAAAGATTCATCCATGAAATAGCACATTATCCATGTATTGAAACTTATTGCGAACTCATGTGTATCATCTTCTTCAAATTTGATCCTCGTCCCGTCTCCAAGAATGCATATAGGTAACAAAAATTTCACTATGTACGGCTTTTCTGTCAGATTAACAATTCTAAATCAAGACCAAAAAATGCAAATATAAAAAGTAGGACAAACTGCATGTTAATATTGTACCTCAGTAAGCCAACAAATGAAGCTTTACATCAAGAACATTTTAATAAATGCAAATAATTCAAAACTGTCCACATTTACGTTATAGTTTTAGAATAAGTAAAACAGTAGAGGAACAGTAAAAGATGCAGGAGGGAAAGAGAGGGGGTGGGTCGGGTAACATTGGTGCAACATAGAACAAAGAACAACTCTGGTGTTATATAGTAATTCAACAAGGTGAGATGTTGCAAAACAAGGTGGGCTCAGATGATGGTAGGATAGAGTGGTGGATGGAGCTTTTTAAGCAATGTAATATGTTCTTGTTCTGGGAAAGAGTTCAAGATGTAGTTAAACTAACTGATAAAAAAGCATTCAGTCCATTTGTCCATATCCACTGCAGTGCTGGCCTCTATTTTTTCATTACATAAGTTGAGTAAGGTCCCTAGTGTTTGCACTTGAGAAGATAACCATTCCCATAATGGCTGGCCTTGCTGGCCTTTTTTTACCTTTACTTTTGTTTGTGTTGTTTCATTCATTTTTATATTTATATTGTTTTTCTAGTAACTTTTGAATTAGGCTATTATTATTATCATTGGTAATAATTTATAAAGGGTCATCATCTCAGTAGTGCTGTACAAGGAAAAAATTTAAGTGGGTGTCTGTAAACGTTCAACAGTTGCAATAAATGGAGAGTGGTAGGGCCTTTTTATGCTTTCAGTCTAAAAGTTGTTAAATTATGTGCAGCTTATCTTTTAAAGCAACACTTTTCTTTGTGTGTGTCTCTCTGATTTTCTTGTACTTCACTTGTTGACTTCTGATATTTGCTCTCTCTTGTAATTTACAATGGTCTTTGAACTGATTAGTAACTTCTATGTCCATTAACATGTTGTTGCAATGGGCCAGCCAGTAAAAAATACTATATCAGAAAACACAACATAACCATCTCTTAAATATTGTTCCAGTGACACCCCTCCCCTCCAAACACACGCACGTGCACCTACTTACTGGCTTCATGTATTGCTTTTACAAGAAATTCTTTTCATCTGAGCTTCAAACTCCAAATCTTTACATTTATCCTTATTGAACAATGGAGATTCAACAAATGACGCTAGATATCCCAGCTCGCTCACTGGAGTCCTTAAAGTAAACTAAAACATTTAAAAAAGGTTTCTAGGATATAATATAGATAATATACCAGTGTTTTTACCTTAGTTGCTATACTACAGTTCCATTCCTTGGCAGTTTTACTAACCTGTCTCCTATTAATGCACTGGTAGGACAGAAATTATTTATTAAATAAAGCTATCACATCTAAGAAATATCAAACTGTATTGAATACTTTTTAAAGAATTACAAGTACACTATTTGGCTCCATGATAAACCTTAGCATTTTTTCCCCTTCTTTAAATTATGTGCTATATAAATAGTTATACAGTTAAGTATATGAAATATATTCAGGCTTCATGTTTCCTATTGGTTCCACTGAAGCTACACCAGATGCTTTAAATTATTCCCTGCTGGTATGCTGGAAAACACTGACGACCAAGTAATCATAGCATGCTGATGGGAATGGCCTTGTCTACATCTCTGTATGTCCTGCATCACTGTATCTGTTCATGCACATAATTGCAGACAGGTGTAGGTCTCAGTTGGGTATCTCGTTCAGCTTTTTAAAGCAAAGGATCGATGACAGAGGTCTTTTTTTAAAGCCTCCAAACTTGGACAACACATATTGTTGTACATTGAGGCCAAGGTAATGGTGAGCTAATGCATCTCTCCAAACAGATGGGCAGACAATGAGTGTATAACAAGAGCCTCAAGGGTAGCTGATTCACAGCACTCCTTCAGATGGGGACATCTGTCCACCATTGTAATTGTGTTTTATTCATTAATGTATAAAGAAAAGTGTTTCCAAGAAAATTAGATATCAAGAAAATGTGCAGTGCTTATTTTCTATAATTTTTTTCCCTAACGAAAATGCATAATTTCCTAAAAATCCACAGAGAAGGCAGCAAAATACATTTCAAATGGGTCAGATAATGAACTGCATGGTAGTTAAGGGTATGTTAGCATTAGTGTTACATTCTTGTGTTTAAGGCTGGATCTACATGGACGTTTTTTGAAAACACATCTATGTTCCTGTTGCATTTATATGCGTTTTATGCACTTTTATTAGCATTTGTAACTCATTTTTATATTAAGTGCTCAAAAATGCAGGAAAACAACAGGAAAACATCATTGAACATTGAAATTGATGGAAGCGTTTACCCGCGTTTTCCTATGTTTTGGGGGGTTTTAACCCAGCGTTTAAATTTGTTAAACGTTGCAAGCAACGTTTAAAATAGATGTCATATACGTGCCTCAAGGAAACGTCCTGGTGTAGATTAACCCATTGGAATGCATGGGGATTTCAAACAAGGGCTTTTAAAGCCTCAGGTTAAACGCTGGGGAAACAGTCCGTGTAGACTAAGCCTTCATGATTGCAATATACCGTATTTTTCGGCGTATAAGACGCTCCGGCTTATAAGACGCACCCAATTTTAAAGGAGGAAAATCTAGAAAAAAAAGATTCTGAACCAAATACTGTAGTAAAATATTTTATATCAACTGTATAAATTTAACAATTCATCCCCTTCTGATCACCCTGTGCCAATTCATCCCCTTCTGATCACCCTGTGCCACTGTGCCAATGTATCCCCTTCTGATCACCCTGTGCCAATTCATCCCCTTCTGATCACCCTGTGCCAATTCATCCCCTTCTGATCACCCTGTGCCAATTCATCCCCTTCTGATCACCCTGTGCTAATTCATCCCCTTCTGATCACCCTGTGCCACTTACCGGTACCGTACTGTGCGTAGGATCAGCGTGCTTCCGGGATCGCAGTGCTTGCCGGCTTCTCGGATGAGGTGGATCGCGGGGGCGCAGTGCTTGCCGGCTTCTCGGAGGAGGAGGATCCCGGGGCCACGTGTGCCGGCTTCTCTTCGCTCGGAGGAGGAGGATCGCGGGGGCACGTGTGCCGGCTTCTCTTCGCTCGGAGGAGGAGGATCGCGGGGGCACGTGTGCCGGCTTCTCCTCGCTCGGAGGAGGAGAAGACACGCGCTGCAGCCAGTAGGAGAGGAAAGAAGAAGCACGCAGCATCGCGGGATCGCGGTATCGGGTGAGTATGAATTTTTAATTATTTTTAAAACTGTGTTCGCTGTATAAGACGCACCCACTTTTCTCCCCCAGTTTTGGGGAAGAAAAAGTGCGTCTTATACGCCGAAAAATACGGTATCTAACTTTTAAAACATTCTTATCCTATTTTGTTTGTATTTATTGCCAAAAAAGTAAACGGTGTGAAAACATATACAGATAATCAATTTATGGGTACATGGTACTAATAGTTCAAAAGCAATAGGTTGCAAAAGAAAAAGCCTGGTTAGTGTTGTTTTTAAAATAACTTTTAGCTGCTGTAGTTAGGAATTTCATGTGTCAGCCTCACATATAAGGCATCAGCTATTATTTTCTTAGTGCTATAAAATGTCAACATTTTCCTTTTTATTGCTATCCAGAGCTTAACCGCCCGACCGTTAAGCCCGACCTTGGTACGGGCTAAGAAAAGTTGCTCTTTTGGTTAACCCCGAGATTTTCCGTACATTAAAATCCCCACTTACCCAGGAAAAAAACAGCCGGCCGGCTTCTTGTGCGTGCGCGCGCGATGACGTCGGCGCGTGTGCGGGAAATTCAAATTGAAACTCATTCATTCATTTTGTATTGGATTGGATACAGGAGTTTGTATTCAATCCAATACAAAATGAATGAATGAGTTTCAATTAATTTCAAACATTTTTTATATTCATTATATCTACTAGACCCCTATTCGGACATATTTCTGTAAGTTACAGGTCTACAATTTAAAAAAAAAAAATTGTAACCTGTAACGCTTTTGGTACAGAAATCTAGACATCAGTGTAACGCTCAGGTGGTTAATACAGGTAATTCTTTCTTATTTTCTGTTCTGCTTACAACATTTTAGAAACATTGAATACAGAATATTTGTGTAGTACTTTCAAGTAAAGTGCAATTAACCTGCTTCTATCTGTTTAATGATTTAAAACACTCCTGCATACTTGCTGATATCCCTGCAGCCTTGCTTTGCTGTGCAGGTACCACTAAAAGTAAGCAGCAATGTAAACGTCTGTTAATCAGGTCTTGATGAACTTACCTTTGGTCATGTTTATACTTTTGCCTTTATCAGTGTGTAGTTAAACTAATAATCTCATGCTTATGTGTTACATCAAAAAAAAAGTAAACAAACCTGATGAATGTGTGGGACGGGTTGTGATGTTTGATTGTGTGTTGTTTCTTTAAAGCAGTTGTGTCTAACTTACAGTTTGTTGGAGACATTAACGTTGCCATTTTATTACTCTAAAACCTTCCCTACCTAGTTTTCTTCTGTCTGTTAGAGAAATGCTAACAATGTGTGTAAATCCTGTATATTGAGGAGTGAACACTTCTGAACTAAAGAGTTAAAACAGAAGTGCACTAAAAAAATTAAAATAAATTCCACTTAGCTTTAGTTCCACAGAGCTTCTGATCCCTTCATACCTAGCCTCAATTGTGTCCCGACCATGCAGCAACGCTATATCCCTCCTCAATCATTGTTTGCTGGTATCCAACTCGTATACAAATAACTACTACCTGTAACCCTATAAGACCCGACCTTCCTACTACCTACCATAAATCGTATAAAGTCAGATACCCTTGAGGAAGCCTAATTTGGGCGAAACGCGTCGGGGACTTTTACGGAAAACACGGTCTTATCACTTTTTCCTGTTTCCCATACATATTCTCTGTTGTTTAATGTCCACGCTAGCAATATTATGTCTAGTGAACTATCCTACTTCTGTGATCTAGAACAAAACTAGGCAAGACAAACATATTATGTTTTGTTAACTTGAACCAATGTTCCTACTTCTGTCATTCCTTTTACCAGAACTAGGCAAGAGAAATACAACATACTAACAAATATATGTTTGTGAATTATGTATTTGTATGACTTTGTTATGTATGAAGTTAAGATGTATTAATACATTCATAGTGTGATACAATACTTTTGAGCCTCGAACCTCTTTCTTTGTTTTCTCTCTCTGTGCTCCCTATTATTCTCTGAATTGTATTTACCAAAGTGGGAGGCCCAACTGTATACACCCTAATACCCCTAGGGACAACAGGGAACATCCCCACTCCCACCACCCCTTTTCCTACCCCCCCCTCCCCATTTCCCCCCTTTCCCCCCCATTCGCGGACCACCAGATACTTATATTCGGATCAGTGTATATGAGAGTATATACATGAATTGGTTTATTTTTATCAGCTCCCAACATGGTAAGCAGTTATTATGGATTTTCTATTTTAATCATTTAGGTAGAAAATTTCTCCACTACAAAACAAATCAGACTACAAAATTGGGAAAACACATTATAAAGCTTGACCCAGCAGGTTTCATTTCACTGCCATACCCTGTTCTTATTTATTACTGCTGTTTACTGCTGCTGTTTTTGGCAGAAGATCATGTGAGAAATGCTGGGATTTATTAGTCAAAGTGTATGGGCAAAACTTTTTTGGATAGAGTAGTGAAGGGTAAAACCAATGTCAATGTAACTTTAGTGCAGTGTATTATGTTGGGTAGATTTACTAAACTTTTCTTAGACGTTTTCCCTCTTGTTCCTATAATATCACGACTCAAAGGTTTTTTTTTTCTAAATTTCAGTCCTGAGGACAGTGGTCACCAGGACATGGTGAATCTTTTCAGGGACATTTAATATTTAAGTTAAAATACCTTTCCAATTCTTCTCTGTTCTATATAAAGTAACATAAAAGTTTGGATTATGCATTTGGTTTAGGTTGGCACATTTATAGATGGAGTTGTTGGTGGACGATAACTGAAATGTTGTGCTGTGCTGACTTGATATTTTATGTCTTTGATATTATATTTAGGCTTCACCTATTGTAAAAATTATAACTTCCAAAACAAACCCTTGTTAACAAAATGGTGTTTTTTTGGAAAATTTGGAGTTATGCTTTAAGGCAGAACTTTCATTAGGAGGTTATGTACGATATCATTGGTAACTTTTCTTAATCTAACAATATTTTGAATAATTGTTGACCCAGGATAAGTATGCAGTTCAGGTGTTTAGCTAACCACTAACTTATCACACAGTTATTTGCATGCTTGTTTCAGATTTGTCACTGAAAGTACTGACACCAAAAGATCAGCTTTACATCCATTTAATTAGCTTTACTTACAATTAATTCAGCAATGGCAGCTTCCATCATCTCTCAGTTGTAGGTCTGCTTTAAACCAATTTTTTAAATGACTGAAGCATTTAGCAAATCATTCTTTAGGATTTGAAAAAATTAGTATAAAGGTCTTTGTGTGTTACTATGCTTATTTAAATAAATATATTTAAAGATGTACTTTTGCATATTAACAAATCCAAAAAGTCTTTTTAAATACCTGGAATTTTAATTTCTTTTCACATAAAAGATTTGTTATAGTGCTATAAAGGCAATTCAGGCAAATAAATCATGCTTAATTTTCAGGGTCCTGGAAAGAACAAAGTTGGTGATAATTTTATGGAGAAGAGAAAAAAAAAAAAAAACCTTAATTGAGATTAAGCCCATAACGCATTAAAGATAACGCAAGTCAGGTCAATGGTTTCTGTAGTTCATTATTTACAGCTACATGGAGCTTCATGCACAATGGTTTTCTTATAATTACTTTTGGAATAATGGGGAGTAGCAGATGAGGCAGAATTATCTGATAACAAGCGAGTCCTTTCAATAATGGAAAAAAAGAAATTGCACAGGAACATGGACTGTCGCATAAAATCGCTTAATTTGCCCTTTAGTCACCTGTATTTTCTGCAGACATTGTCTATCTGTCAGTCTCACATTCCCTTATTAACTGTTAAGAGATTAGCACAGGCAGGGATTTCCCACCACTGCAGCAAATTAGTTTTCTATTTTACTGCAGGAAGGTTTGTCGCAGCAGAATAGCATTTTTGTGTGTATCACTCTGCTTAAGACAGCTTATCCAGATCATTAAATTATGGAACACGATAGCACACATTTATATATATATATATATATATATATATATATATATATATATAAATAAATGTATATGTATATGTATTCAAATGTTTTGAAACAACTTAGAAAAAGTTCTTTTTATAAGTATTTACCTTTTTTCACCAATGTAGCATTAATTAAAAAATCAGATAAATATATATGTATGTAATAAATATGTATAGCAAATTCATGAACATCATTCGAAAGTGTCCTTAGCTGTGTTTCCCATATATTTTGTATTTGTAGAACTTTACATTTATCAAACAATCTTCCATTTGCAGCAGTTACAGTTTTTCTGGCCTTTGGTTTTTATAGCAACAGGTGGTCCCAGGGTTACATACGAGATAGGGACTGTAGGTTAGTTCTTAAGTTGAATTTGCATGTAAGTTATAACAGGTACATTATTTTAATAAATGCAGTTAGGACAGATGTTTATCTCAATAAATTATTAGGCAGCATGGTGTAAGTTACTGTAAAAAATCCTCACTGTGAGGAGCAAAGCAAAAAAGAAAATGCAAAAAAAAAAACAAAAAACTTTAAGGAGCCTAGACATTCATTACCTTGCAAGCTGTACTTTGATATGCAAAAAGAAACAACTGCAGAGTTTGTCTTGGTCATTAAAGAGTTACAAGAGTCTGCAGAAGAGCTCAGTCTCAGCTGTGTTTAGCAAAAGATTCCTTCTGCAAGTCATGCAAACTGCACTCTTCCCCCATCAAGCCTCCGTCCTGCACACGAGCGAGCAGGGAAGCCCCGTTTGTATCTAGGAGTTGTCTGTATGTCGGATGTCTTTAACTCGGGGACTACCTGTACAGTCTAACCTGTCCTACAAAACCATGATATTGCACAGTCTGTATTGACCATCACCTGTTATTTTTTGCTAAATAGGTTTTGCATAACATTAGAAATAATATTTAGTTTGAATTGTTGCCCTGCTGGATTACAAAATTTACACCCCGCAATCCACTAAAAGATAATGTGATTCATCAGACCAGGCCTCATTCTTTGCTAATTGGTCCAGTTGTGTAGCCCATGTGCCCATTGAAGTTGGTTACAGCACTGTCCATGGAGCTGTGATGTGCTTCTGTTTATTTTTCTCCTAGCCAACACTGAGTTTTTGTTGTGCTTCATTAGATCTTTTATGACTACTGCAGTTTATGCTATATGAACTAACCTTTCTTCTGTATGTGCTTCAATAAGCCCCAGGGCTACCATGGCCCTATTGCTGGCTTACTTGTTGACCTAGTTATTTAGCTATTACAATCTGACCTTTGTCAAAGTAACTCAGATCTTTAAACTTTTTTGACTTTTCTAACACATCATTCGAAAACTGTTCAATTACAGACAAATATCAAACCTTTTGACAGGTGCCATTGTTACAAAATAATGGTATTGAGTTCTCTTGTCAGTGGTTTTGAGTCCTGATTGATCTACACATAACCCACAAAGTGTTCTTTTGAATGACTACATATTAAAAAGTTTTCTGGTAAATTTGTTAGAAAGCTCTGAATGCATGATAGTGTATAATATCTGACAGCCTACACTCTTGGGTTATCTGATATTATACACTCAAGACTTGATTTATTAAAAACTGAAGGATAGAGATTTTGCGTGAACCTGGATGATCCAGCAAACCTGATCTGGTCCACTTTCTCCAGTGTAGTGTACTTTTTTTTTACTTTATTTTTTTACTTTTACTTTTTTTTTGTTAGTTATTTTGAGCCACAAGCCAGACTTTTTTAAAAGAAATTTGAAAGGTTAATGGAGAAACATACACATTTACTCAAATTTAAGCAATGCAAATATAAAAGATAGAAGAGAAAGCATAAACAATCAAAAACTACCCCCTACAGAAGATCGATTTCCATATCCCTTTGAGGAGCGTTACTCTTAGCTGTTCCTGCCCACTATCTTTGCAGAACCAAATAACAGATAAGTAACTAGGATAACATAGGAGTAATTTGGTTACACCATCAAAACAGATAAACAAACCAAAAGGGCCTAATTTTGCTGCTTATATATTCATAAAACATCCAAGGTCACCCAAGGTTACCGAGAGTAAAGTATGATACAATGGTGTATGTTGAAACATTTTCATTAGATTTGTCAGTTAATCCTTAGGGAACTCCTGTATTACGTACACGGGTCATGGGTGTCCAGATCTCGTGAAGTGTTAATTTTATGTATTAATACCATTTAATGCTAGTCATATTTAATGGTAATTATACCCTTAGAGGACTGAATTCAGAATGGGGCAGAGTCTCTGCCTTGCGGGAAAGATAGGGATGATGTTATTTTTAAGAAAATATTCTATTTAATATCTGGTGGGAGATCTCAAAATGGAACATGTAGTGGACTACAAAGTGACTAAGGGTGGGCCATACGTTCCTCAATGTCGGTGCTCGAGAAAAAGAAGGTGTGGTGGATCCGATCACGTGCATGGTGGAACATGCTGGCCAAATAGTAGAGGCGTATATTGGGCATATTGAACCCAACCCCTATCCTTTAGGCAGTTTAAATTTAAAAATTTGAAAGTCCAGGTTTTCTTCCCCTCCAAGGATCAGTCTCTGACAGAACACCTTGCTGCCTTTAGGTTGTTACCATAATATTTGGTTTGAACACTAATGCAGTTGGGAACATTATTTGTGCAGCAGTTGTGGCTTGTGGCTGAAAAAACGGCTGTTATCCCAATGAGAAGTTATGAAACCTTAATAAAGTTTAATAGTTGTGCTGCTTTTGTTTTAGTACACATTTGTAAAATACAAATTCAATACAGAAATGTCTTCAAAAGTTTCTTTCTGTGATGCTGACTGTACTAATCTAAAATTAACATTTCAGAGCAAATGCCAATTTTAGCAGTATAAGGCTTGTTTTAATTCTTATAAATGAAGTGTCAGTCAGTGCAGCAAGAGATCTGGAAAGATTTTCTGCGATTCAGATTAAATAATGCAGCATTGTTTATTGGATGTGATCTGTTTAAAAGTAATATAATTCAAACACACACATTTACATGCACTATTTCTTAGTCCCTGGCATGTTAACCTATCCAGCAGCATTGGTCCACTGTGCCTGTCCTGGTACTAAAATAACTGATATTTTCCCAATGTACTCATTAAAATTTCAATTTCTGCTTTTCATCTGTTGTTGTAAATGGAAATTTGATCATATTAGAGTGTCATATGTTCTGCACGCTATTTGTATTCAAGGAAGGCCACAAAATTGTAAGTTGTATGGTATGAACATTACATACTTTATCTTCTATTCTCTGCTTACTGCATTGGTGCAATCCGCTTTGAGCAGAGCAGTTCTCATCCATTATATCACTCATCCTCTTCTAAGGCCCTTTGAACATCCTTTTATCTCTGTTCATAGCTGGCTCCCTGCTCCTGCCTTACAGGAGGTCAGCATTTGCCTGTGTTCAAACAAATGCTAGAACTGACTCCTTTATCAATTTGCCACAAGACAGATAACGTACATCCTGTGTAAGCCTGGCAATCACAAGATTTCCAGTTTGCGGCTTCAAAAGCCAGAAATTAGCAGATATATCAGAAATCAAAATATATTACTGCTATTTCAACTGTGCTGCTAGCCTTACCTTATCATCTTGACATATAATGGATTCTTTTATTAATATTATGTGTATGTATTTGTACCAAGGACCTGATAGCTTTCCTTATTTGTATGTATTTAGTTTTGCTTTTCAGCGTTTGAAAATTGAAATGTTAAAGTAACTGGATCTTACCTGTAAGTCGAGGATAGAATGAGCATTTTATATCTTATGTATTTTTTTTTTAGACTCCAGGTAAAGGTATTAGCTTGCTAGTAGAAAATAGGAATGTGGGTTAAAATATACTGAAGCCACAAAGCCAGCAAAATGGTGTCAGACTTAAATGTAAATCAGGCTGTCTTTGTGTTGGCAACGTCTATTAAATGCCTATTTTTTGGGATCCTGGTGCCTTAAATTTTAGACATGCTTATGAGACGAATGAGAGTTTTGCTAAAATCTGCAATAGAATTATCACTGGAAAAGAGACAGCTTTTCATTCGGAGCAATTTATTCTAAATAAGTAATCGGGGCAGGTTTTTTTTTACTTTAGAAAAGTAACATCAGGGTTCAACAAGCATTGAAATGACACACAAACATACCTGTAGATAAGGTGCTAGTGTTTGGTGTTATGTTGATCTTCATACAGTGTTGTTTCTATGTAAGTACAACCGATTTGCTGTTTGTTTTTTTATTGGTAATGAGGGGTTGTGTATTATCCACCTATACATAACACAATGGGCCTGATTCGTTAAAGCTCTAAGGCTGGAGAGTTTACACTTTCATCAGTGAAGCTGGGTGATTCAGCAAACCTGGAATGGATTTCCTCAAAATCATTTGCTAGCAAATGTTTGGAATCCTGGACTAGATCCATTCCAAGTTTTCTGGATCACCCAGCTTCACTGATAAAAGTGTAACCTCTCCACCCTTAGAGAGCTTTAATAAATCAGGCCCATTGTCTTAGGATTAGTTTAGGCGGACACTTCTTTTCGCATTTATAGGCTGCTGTTCCTGGATAGTTGACAGTCCAGCACCACTGATCAACAACTTCCCCCATGCTTCCCACATAGAAGATATTTGTCAACTGCCTTTGTTGTCCACACATTTTCATGTGTGGCATTCAGTTATCTTTTACCTATATTGAGTCTGAACTGATGTATTGTTTGCAGTTGTAGGCAGCTGATTACTATGATTTTGAGAACTGTGATGTGGACTGCAGACACATATAAGGCACAACTTATGGTTTTGTGTCCTCTTCAGTTTACATATCAACTTACTTAGGTGTGATGTCTGCAAAATTTGATTTATTGTTGCTCTGTACAGGATAAGAAGCACGTAGGAACCCCATTTGTTCTCCATGTATCAGGTTTAGAATGTCAGATAACTGTTAAAATAATGCCTGGATGCTGCATGGTAGGGGAGGGCAAAGTATTATAATGTATATTGCAGTGTACTTGCACTGCCACTGGGTTGTCAAAATTCCCCACACTAAATAAAGGACCATTTTTGTCTTTTGGGATTTATGGTTGAAATAGATTTTTTTTTTTGCATTGTGCAGTCAAAAATGTCTGCATTTAAAATTTCTCAACTGTGTGTTGGCCAATTCAAGCAAAAAAATTACTTAACTCTAATGGATTCTTTATAATGTAGAATAAACAAATGGCTGTAAAGTCCAGCTTCCAGGGTATAGTGCCTTTATGTCTCTACTAGCTACTATTGCCCTGATTTATTAAAGCTCTCCAAGGATGGAGAGGATATACTTTTATCAGTGAAGCTGGGTAATCCAGCAAACCTGCAAAAGGTCTGGTCAAAGATTCAAAATAGAAAATTACTTTAAAGAAATCCATTCCAGGTTTGCTGGAAGTGTGAGGAAGAGTAAAGGATGGCACAAAACACTTGTGTTCAATGGTCCAAAACGGCAACAGTTTCAACAGCAAGATTGCACAACTCAGTTTACCCCAGAGAGTGGCTATTTTCATATCTTCTACTGGGAATAGTCAGGCAGGGAGAAGATGGCATTTCTTTATGCGTACATAAAAAAAGTCAGCGCCAATCAAATCATTACATGACCATTGCTAGCTCATTTTGGCCAAACGTCCTTGTTTCATTATACTGTAACAATTTTCAGTTGTTAGTATGAGAATATCTTTTGTATATTACCAGCTGATTTCTTTCTCATGACCTTTCAAGGCATAACAACAACAACTTTCTTCTTATCAGGCCACTTCCATCCCAACAAGTGTGGGAAGGAGGACACAAGGGCACAGACCTGACCGTTTACACAAATTCACCTGTACAATACATGTATTTAGTATTCCGTGTTTCTTGTATTGAACTTGCTAAAAAAGATTAACTCTTAGGTAGCTCTCTAGTGGAAGATCACCATTCCTGCTACATATTTTATTACAATGTCTTACAATATTCCACCTAACCAGTTCCAGGTTTGTAGACCAATTTGTTGGAGCTGCTGTGCATATCAGTCTCTGACTGTTCTTGATGCCACCAGTCTTATTAAGATCTGCAGTTTAATTGGTATAGGATCTACATCAGGGGTCAGCAAACTCCGGCCTTTAGGCCAGATACGGCCTAGCCAGTAGTTTGTTCTGGTCTAATGCTCCCTGGCTGATCTGGCCTAATGCAGGCCGGCAACCCGTGGCTCCGGAGCCACAGGTTGCCGTCGGATCGGCCAGGGGGCGTTAGGAACTGTCAGAGAGCCGAACGGTAAATAGGGAAAGCTCCCTGAAGGTAAATCCCTCCCCTCCGCAATGCATACAGGGGAGCGCAATTTTACTTCAGGGGGCGTTCCCTGGTGGTGGGCGGAGCCTTTAGGGTGGGTTCGGCCTAGTGTGCTCCCGTCCACCCCATAGTGGCCAAAAAACTTTGCCGACCCCTGATCTACGTCATGTGATTTAGATGTGTATGCTGCTAAAAGCACCAACCCACGATCAAATACTAAAGA
Organism: Pyxicephalus adspersus; assembly: GCF_032062135.1. NCBI lineage: Eukaryota > Metazoa > Chordata > Amphibia > Anura > Pyxicephalidae > Pyxicephalus > Pyxicephalus adspersus. Next base: position 47,997,532 of record NC_092863.1, read on the forward strand.
GCGAGGTAAAAGTGGTGGTGGTAGGAGGATTGCTTTTTTTTTTTTTTCGAAATTCAGCCTTAGTTATTTTTTTTTTTTTTTTTTTGTGAACATTTTTAATATTGCCCTTATATTGTTGGATCTACTTAGATTACACGTTTCTCCTGATATTTTCACACAAATCCAGGGAAAAAGTTTTTGTTACGTTGTCTGCATTAGACAGTTTAATAAAGGAGGTGTTTGGTAACTTTATGGTATTACTACTGCTTATATAATTGCTCGGGGAGCAGTTTTTATATTTCAGATGTAATTTTGTGGAATGATTTTATTGCTGTGTTATTGTAGCTGTAACATGTAATGATCCTATTTCAGGTTAAATTGTACTGTTTGTATTACATTGACTAAATGTACCATATGATAATAACCTGTCTTTTATATTTCTAACCTACAGACTTATCTTAGCAGCAAACCGAGATGAATTCTATCACCGACCTGCCAAGCCAGCTGATTTCTGGGGAACCAATAATGAAATCCTCAGTGGTTCGTATAAATATAGCAATGACTGACCATTTATTTTTCTTTATTCTTCTTCTCTGCTTCATTTATCATTTTATTGATCTGTTACTACTTGCCTTGCCTTTATCCCTGCAGGCAGTAAACTTAGTGTATGGTTGCTCTTAACCTAAAAACCTATCATCACTAGTATAGTGATAGAAGGTTCTTCCTACAATTCTTAACAATTTTTTCTATTGGTTGTTTTCTTTTTTGCAGGACTGGACATGGAGACTGGGAAGGAAGGAGGGACTTGGCTAGGGATTACTAAAAGAGGAAAGTTTGCAGTGCTTACTAACTATTTGCAACCTAAAATAGATGTAAATGCCAAGGGCAGAGGTAGGCCATTTAAACATTATTTGGTGAGGTCATAAGCCAAGTTTTAACATTTACATAGAGTGGATAGTTACTTATTATTTTTGAAAATGTAATGTTTAATGTTTTAGCATAAGGATAGGAACTGGTAGTATTGCTATCAGTTGCCATTTGTTTCATTGCATGTTCATTTTTTGGACACTTTAAGGCAACAGACACTTTTTTTTTGTATGAAGACAAAGTATATTCTGGATGTATATTCCACTTGTGTATTTTTATGTTTCTTAAGTATCCCCCCTTCTGTAAACCAATCATTTATTTGGAAATAATCCTTATGTTTTATACTGCTGGAAAGTGTAAGGGGCTTATTGATCCTAAGTCAGGAAATGTTTAGGACTTCAGAACGTTACGTTTCTTAATCTCTGTATCAGCATAGGTATGATGTTTTATAGATCATGGATTAAAACCTACTAGAGCTGATAACAGTAACGTAGATTGGTCTGTAGAGGTATTTTTACACCTATTTACAATTTTTTAATAGACAAAAAGAACCCATATCAGCTGCAAGTTTCAATGCTGCTTCCTATATTCTAAATTTACAACCTGGAACATGCACGACCTGGGAGTTCAAAGTATTTGGACTTCACTGTATGTATTTCAGGTCATTTACCTACTGGGTTAACAAGGATGATTGCTCCAGAACAATCACCTTTAAAAAAAAAAAAAGTCTGCAATGACTTTCCTAAATTATTCTTTATTCACAATTTTTCCTATACTAATAAGAGATGTGGTGCTTAGTTAATAGAGAAGCTAGGATTTGATATTACCCTTCCAAAATGCTCCTGATCCCATGATAATTGTAAAGTATACACAAGATTTTTTCCTAACTGATTACCTGCCCTTTAAAGTATGTTTTTCATTATAAATAACTAAATAATGGAGTTTAAAAATCAAAAGCAGACATCCTTAGGTGCCTTCTCCCACCATTACAAATGTTCTCAGGTGCCTTGGGTGTTTTGTACACATTCACATGCAATTTGGTAATTAAATGTCAATGGAAAAAATGTGGGAGGATTTTGAATCAGTTTAGTGTTTAGTTTTAAACACTAAAATGTAATGTTGAAATGTGAATTTGGAAATTGCACCCCCTGAGCTTGAATAATTATGTGAGTGTATATGTGGGTGTTTCAGTGTTCCTGTATTTTTTTTGTAATCTTGGTTAACTAGTTTTATACCAGGATAGGTGTAGATGATGAAATGTTGTTGCAAATTGACCAGCAAACTAAATCAATACTATGTAATATGTATGTATTTATTAGAGAACTGATTAGTAAGCTTGGATATATCCTTGGAGTTAATCCAAATTCTTCTTATTTATTATCTTTTTTTCCCCAGGTCAGCTGGTGGCTAACTTTTTGACCTCTGATCTGGATAGCTTTTCTTACTTGAAAAAGGTTTCTGAAGAAGGACATCTTTACAATGCATTTAACCTGGTTGCAGCAGACTTTAAGTAGGTCTTAGTAACTATTTTTTATAGAGTTCTATGAGCACATCCTTGCCATATATCTGGCAAATATTTATGGTACAGATAGTAAAAGAAAAGAAAAACCTTAGTATCTCTTTGTTAGCATAGGGTAAGAGTGTTGGAGTGGACCTGCATTTATCAAACAATAGGGTGTTTACCAGAAAAATGTCATTATTTCTACACAAATAATGCTACTTTTCTGCTCATCATATTTTATAAAGTTGTGATAGAATGTAAAAAAACACTTTTGGTACCTGTAAGGTAATTACTATTTTCAGAACTGAAAGCTGTGATTGCAAAATCCACAAGTGACAATCAATCACTTTAATATTGTTGTATAACTGTTGCCATTTTGAAAGCAGAGAAAGCCATGAACCACAATGGAGATCATAGGTGTTTCAAGCACCGTATCACTGTTTTTGCCATTTATAATTGCTATAAGCAGACATATGATTTACAAATGCGTTCTGTTTTGTGCCATTTATGGAACTCTACTAGATTGTAAGCTCTTCGGGGCAGGGTCCTCTCCTCCTGTATCACTGTCTGTATTAGTCTGTCATTTGCAATCCCTATTTAATGTACAGCGCTGCGTAATATGTTGGCGCTATATAAATCCTGTTTATTAATAATAATAATAATAATAATAACTCTTTAGCTGGCAACTGACCTTTGAATGGTAGAGCTTTGTAAATACAATTATATTTTTTATTTTAACAGAGTAGCAAATGTGGTAAAATCAGCCCCTATCAGGTAAATTTATTTGCGTTTTGTGTCCCACAGAGAAGGTTTCCTTTATTTCCTCTTCTCAAGGTTCTACAGGAAATAGGAGCATCTGTCTAAAGGGAAAATAATTCTGGTAGTGATTAATCATGGTACAGGTACCCCCGTTATAAGATTTTTCCTCACTTTTTGCTTTAGTAACAGCTATTGGATTATTTCTCCTAGCTCTCTTTCATAGTCATAGTGGTCGCAAAGACAAATAGAGGGGTGAACTTCTGCTGTGGGAACACAAACCGCAATAAAACCTGAAAAGGGTTTAACCCTTCCCTCTTCTATTCATAAGTAAATAAAAAAAAAAAGATTATATTTACCCACAGCCTGTGCCTTGGATTTAAGAGTCTCAAACGAAACACAGGCATTTATTTATTTTATTTCTACTACCAGTCCTTGTAGACACCACAGAGTGCCTCAACTTTATAACAAGTGTAACCTTAGAACCGCTACAGGCCAGATCAGATTCTGTTCTGTTTCGTTGCCTTATGCTAGTCATAAAAATATCTTGAATACCTTTGTGTTTTTTCCCTCAGTCGGGCTCATGTTCACCAGGCTTTTTTTCGGGTGCTTGTAGACTGGGCTGCAGGCAAGTTTCTCCTAAATATTTGGTGTGGTGGTGTTCAGATCCTTTTTTATTGGGTATTTATACAGGATCAGACTCGGGGGCACGCAGATATGATAAAAGCATCTATAGAGATTTTGTTGCGAAGTTAGTAACTTTCACAATGTGAAAGCATCACTTGATTTACTGCACAAGTGAATGGTTTACCGTATTGCAAAAAATATATAATTGACATTATGGCTATGTAGCAAAGTTCATAAACATATTATAACACAAACCTATGGGTGCTAGGTAAAATACAAACAAATTCTATAAGGAACTGGTACAAAATGGTATGTTTGCAGCATGAATTCAAATATAATTTATTAATCTCACTCAAGGATTTCACTAATAGTTATCATGGCCAGTCTGTTAATCCACCAAACTTCCCTGTGTTTGAGAACACTTATGCGATCGCCCCCCTCACTTGTCTGTCTGAACCTTATTGAGACCCGTAAACCACAATTCATTAACTTTGTGACACTTTTGAGTAATATGTCGCTAAACAGGTATCCCTGGTTGTTACTGACATTATCGAAAACCTCTGTTAAGCCCGTCTTTGATCGTTTGTGTGTTTTTTTCCGCATAAATTAAACCACGAGGGCAAGGGAGAGTGTAAACCACAAATGATGACTGACAAGTAAGTGATTCCTGATGCTGTATAGTTTCTCAATAGAGGGATGTGTGAATACATTCTCTGTTTAGCATTGGAGAACTCTAGATGCAGTTCAAACAAAGAAATGAGCCATAACTTTTAGGTTCAAAAAATATGGCCATGGTTTCCTTCCAAATTACTAAGACGTGATAATACCAATCACTCTTTCAGACTGCAGATGAGTCTAAAAGACTAAATTGTGATAACAAGCTATTCACCTTGGTTTTTTTTCTAGTTAGGCCATCTGCATGAATAGTATTTGGTAATGACATATGCTTGTGCAGACTGGAAGAGGGCTTCAGGGTACCCAGAAGACCAAAGGTCAAGTGGCTTAACACTGGTTCTTGTTTCCATATGGTACCTGTTTCCATATATATATATATATATATATATATATATATATATATATATATATATATATATATATAATTTATTTATATTACCGAGAATAATCTCAATGATAATGATTTACAGTTTATAGTTCTTGATGAGGAAGTTTAGAGAGACAAATTGCATCAGTAAAGGGGAAGTTTGGTAGATTACCAGACAAGCATTTAAATGCCAACAGATGTAATAGAAGTTATGATTTATTCTTGTATTTGTGAAATCTTGAGCAGTGTTATAAAGATATGTTTATACATTTTGTTTTATCTGGGTTTTTTAAGATATCACCTTAATATTATTAATAATAATATTAATATTAATGTTAATATTCTCTATGCACATATGGTGAAGGAGTTTTCTTATGTCTTATGTAATGCAATTTCCACGGTCCAAGAAATGTGACAGACCGCAACGCAAACATATTGTGTGTGTGTGTATATATGTGTGTATATATATATGTGTGTGTATATATACACACACAATAAATAAAAATCAAAGGACATCTAATAAACATGGCTGTCAAGACTGAAATGGCCATTGTATTGAAGAGAACCTTACCTGTTTGGACTAAATAATCTGTTTCACCTTTTTATGAGGATATTATTATTAGTTGTATCTAATTGTCTAATTGTTAGAGTTTGCATGTCTGATATGGTCAGGCATTTACATTCTCTGTGTGAACTTAAAGGTACACCTCATTCAGGGATAAACATTTTACATCTAAACTAAAAAAAAAGGCTTCAGTTCCTCACATTTCAAGCAATCCTTTTGTTCAACCCACTGAATTAAAGCTGAAAGTCTGCAGTTCAACTGCATCTAAGTTGTTTCATTTAAAATTAATTGTGGTAATGTACAGAACCAAAATTAGAAAAATTTGTCTCTGTCCAAATATTTATGGACCTAACTGTATGTGCCTAATTAGCCTGAGAGCTTTGCCTGAAGATACTGACTGGACAGTGACAGTACACATGATCTCCAGGCATGGAAAGGAAACTGGAACTATCGGTTGTTAGGCTGAATATGACTCCCCCCCCACACACACACACACACACTTCACTTTATGCATTTTTAGTGTTAGGACAGCTGAAGAAAACATGCTTAGCAGGCTTTAGGTATATGCAGTATCCTTTTAAGGAGACTCCGTAATTACTAATCATATAAAGACAGGCACATGGAGGTTCCAGCACATATTTGTAGCAGTCTCTCAAACACCCTCATCATAGATATTCCTTGAATAGTTCTGAAAGGCAAACCTCCAACCCATTCAGGTAGTCACATTACTATGGTCAAAAGGAATGTTTAGTAGGAAAGCAGAGGGGGGCAATATAAGAAGGGTGGTGAAGCTCCGCTAGAGTGGATTGGGATTTGTTTTCAACAGAGGACTATGGGAAGCTATTGAGTCTCTTTTCTAAGTCTAGAAGCCTGCACTTCATACCTAATTGAAGTTTGATTTTCCTTGATTGCAAGTTCTTCATTGCAGAAAGGGGCAGGCTATGTCTCTTATTCAATAAAACAAGTTTACCTGCTTGGTCATGATTATTTAACTGAACTCATCCCTCCTTGCTCCTTCACCAGCACCAACATTATCCTGGTCCTCTCCTGGGTTCAGAATCTCTGGCCATCCTAATTGGCCAGGCTTGAATGATGTAACTCTGGCTCATGTGCATGCAAATGTATTCATTCCCAGCAGCCAGGTATAGCTCTGTAAACATTATAGATAAGATTGAGAACAGTGCCTAGCGCTAATACCATAGCCATGTGTATATCGCTAAATTAAAGAATCAAAGGGTTTAGTACTACCTCAATTCTAGCCATGAGAGAAAGGCATCAGAATACACAATGCATTGCAGCATCCTGTGTGTGGATGGTACTATGTACCCGAAGACCAGTCAGAGTTCCCGTTCTGAACCCTGTCTACAGCCAAAGGTGGATATATTGGGCTGTTGAGTATCAGAAATGGACCACAGAGTTATGAAACATTTAATGTTTTCCCCCATGCATAAGGCAAGGTGCATATGCATCATTTAACTGGGGAATACATGGCAACAGGATGGGAAAAAGGGAGGTTGACCGAGCCAATGTGACTTAAAAGATCTGCTTCTAACTGCTTAGTTTGAGAATGTTTACATTAAAATATGTATATTTAAAGTTTGATATGTATAATAATATTCCACAAGATGTGTGAACACATGATAGAAAGATTGTGGAAAAAACATGCAAGTTCAGACTGGTTGGGTGTGCAGGTTTATATACTTAGCACACATTCCCATAGAAGCAATGCTGATCAGCCAAAAATAAAACCCCCATTGGGTGGCCCACTGTTGCCGTGTGTCCAGAAGTTAGAAAGTGCTTATGGGTATCTATCCATATTAGTTAAACACAGGGGATGATCATTTAAGTCTGTGGGAACTTTTTTGTCTGTCATTTTACGTTTCAGAGATGGGAGGAAGTGTGAGAACAATCAACTTTATTGCCAAATATTTTATATTTTAATGTCATTATTTGACCTTTATTACAGTCAATTAAAGAGAATTACCAGCAATAGGAATTCTTCATGTCTGAGCAGAAGCAGACACAGCATATATGTCAGCATCCTCACGTTGGTCCAGTAGGTAACTTAGTTTTAGGATGTGATCGATTGTAATGATCTAGTTTGGTGAAAATGAATACACAATGGGCCCATTGATGAACATAGCTCATGATACTTCCATACTACTTCCATACTTTATATGGTCTGACAGTACATGTGTGGGTGAGATGCAAAGGACAGATTGAGAGATGTCATAATGATTTATAGGGAGGGGGTAGCTTTAATAAAGAAGTTACAGTCCTGTTGGATTCCTTTGATACATGATAATAGCGTTGGAATGAATGAGAGCAGTTCAAATTCTTTATTTGGGAGGCGTTTCAACTTTGTGTGGGTGCAATTTTTCATGAGCTCCATGCCACTGAACCACTAGATTTGAATAGGAATGTTTTCCAAAACACATTAGAAAGCCAGTGCAAGGCAGTTGATAGTGTCCTGAAGAACAGCAGATGACTTATAATTTCACCCTCCTTCCTAATGTTTCCATGTGCATAGTGGTTAAAATTTAGTGATAGGAAATGGTAAAACCGTTCTCTGTGCCTGTTAAAAGATAAACTACCCAATTGGCCTCAATGATTTCTACATCACTGATACAAAAGTAAGGCCACAGAAGTTTCTGTCTGCTTACTCTTCCCAGGTCACTAATTTTAGAGAACTGAAACAAAGTGATCAGCATGACAAATCCCATATTTGGAGAGGAAGTTCAATATTAGTAGTCCGTGTTTCTCTCATGACAAGTTTACCTGGCCTAGTGCTGGGATCAGTGTTGGAGGCATTGGGCATGTAGTCCTTTCCTAGGGCTAGGATCACTGTTCAGGCACCATTTCTGAGCTTCTGGCTCTGACTTAATGTCAATCCCCTAATTATCTTTGCAAAAGCCATTGTTCATGTGACTGGCCTCCAGTTAAGCACAGATTTTGGTCGTTAAGCTAGATTAGTTTGGTGTAGTTTTGAGTATTTTCATGTTTTTTAATTTTGTTTTTGCTAAGCTTCAAAAGAAGGCTAAATTTAAATATATGTACATTCCATCTTTAATATTTGTAAACACCTGCTCTCTTCACAGTACCCAATGGAGCTACATTCAATTACTCTTCTATGAAAGCATTTAAAATCATGTTAATGAGTGGTGGTCTCAAGATAAAACTGCATCTAGAAAGAGACCAGAACTGAAACTGAAGCATCATACCTAGGGACGGGGAAACATAGGAAGCAGCAGATACAGATGTTAAGAACTGCTGTCCTGCAGGCTGAAACAGTCTGTTTGGCTTGTACGGTGGAGGGGCTTTAGGGGACTAAGGATCACTAAGTAGCGGAATCTCAGAGCAGATGGTAAATATTTACACTCCTTTTCACACTGAATGACTATTCGCACCAAATAACACGGGGTATAAAAAGCTCATAGAATATCACTATGTTACTGAAAATTCAGCTTCCTTGCTAGAAATATCAGCTTCCTAGCTAGTATTTTAGTATTGTTGAATACTTAGTGCAAATAGCTTAAAATGCTAAACATAATTATTATTATTACACAGTATTTATATAGCGACAACATATTACGCAGCGCTCTATACGTCTATAGTCATATCACTAGCTGTCCCTCAAAGGGGCTCACAATCTAATGTCCCTACCATAGTCATATGTCTTTAAAACAGTCTAAAGTCAATTTTTGGGAAGCCAAAAAAACCTAACTGCATGTTTTTGGATTGTGGGAGGAAAACCTGAGTACCGGGAGGAAACCCACACTAACACGGGAAGAAGTGCCGTCTGCCATCTGACATCTATGGTTGCATTGAACTAATTTTAGAACCTGCTGGGAGGGAGATTATTTTTTATTATGCCCTTTTTTTAAATTATGTTTATTATGTATATGTAAAACCTTAGAATGAAAAGAGGCTGTCATTTTTCCCCCCTGATGACTGTATTTCAAATCTTAGATGTGGTTACTGCATTATTATAAATTTGGGCTACCAGCATTTTCTGCAAGTACAGAAAAAAAGTGATCAAGCCAAAAAACAAGACACCATATCATTTCTGGTGTATTTAAATAAAATCAGAAACAGTATTATCAGCTTTTACAATTAGTGAGTGTAACTTACAACACATTTGTAATGACATTACTTTGAGTGTCCATTACCCCCTACAACAGAAGTTTGTTACTGGTAGGGTCATCGGGTCAAAATAAATAAACAAAAACAAAATAGAATTAATCTCAGCCACCACATCTAGAGACTTGTAATCTGCAATAATATATATTTTTTTAACTTGAAAAGACAAATCAGACTTTCACATGTACTGGAGGTACCCACTCTTCCTCCTGTCCAGCCAAACGTCGCTTTTAAGTGGGGCACCTTGGTTTGAATACAACATGTGAAAATGGATATTCCTGAACATAGCTAATATACTTTAACCAAATGCAGGACATTGGAAAACTATGTCAGCTAGAAAACAATCTTTGCTTATATGTTTCGGCATATGCGGTCTTAGAACTGTTATACAAATATGATTAAGTAATGTGAACTTCCATGAGTTATAACAGCCTAAATAGTTTACACTGACTAACAGGCTAATGTATTACTCAGCATCCTAAAACGTCACTAATAAAAATAAATTTCCAAAAATACTCTGCTCCACCAGTCGTAGAGTCCATAGGCTTTGTTTTCATTGCAGTATAAACTAGCTTGTTTGTAAGACCTGAATGTTAACATGTGCTTACTTTAACAAAAGATGTACCTGTTCAATATATACTGAAGCTAAATTATATTTATAAATTGTGACCTGTTAGGTACATTCAGTGACTTTTGTAGGTGGAATCTATCACTAGTAATTAAGAATTCAATTACTGGTTATCAGTTCTAGTAAGCATATAATAGGTCAGATCTTTTTTTTTTTTTTTTTGCCGTAACCCATGGTTTATATTGTGTGTAGATCCACTAACTTCTGTAAATCTAATTTTACCTCCACCAAGAATATTGTAATATATACTTCGGTTTTTCAATAACCTGTGTTCCAAATTGATTTGCAGTCAAAGGCTGCCTGCAGCTCATAAAACACAAGTGAAGATGCAAAATCTGTTGGCAAACAGGAGCTGTTGTTTGGACCATTTAAATGCATGTAATGAATTCTGCTGCTCACTCACATCAATGCTAACCAGATTACGACTTTCTCATAAAATGCCTTGCACAGGCTGTAAAATAGTCACCAACACTAAGGATTTTCTTCCTTTTGATAAATGTGGATTTTTTGAATGGGTTCTAAATTTATCAACTCTGTAGTTATTCCAAACACGTGACAGTTAACTGAAATTGGATGTGTCATTTACAGTGTTACACACCTGTTGATTGTTAATCCAGATTTTAGGCTGAAAACAAATCTAGATGAAATAAACAGTGTAATATGCTTTATATAAACATATATACTGCTAGTAGAAGTAATACTATTTCCTTGACTTTAACAAAGATAATATCACTGACTGATTAAAGGAGGTTACAGCATTTGTAATTTGTGTACAGTCTATATATCACAGAGTATACATGTACTGATATTAGTTGGGATAGCATTACAAATATGCACAAAATGTGAATTTGAATGTGTTTAAGCCATGCTGCTGCTTTATAGTGTTGTCACTAGGAGTAAAGAGAAGTTCTAAAAGTAAAAAGCCAGTATCAATCACCATAGATCACCATAGGTTTACTGCTTCCTGTTCACCAAGAACAAAAGTAGAGATCACATCCAGTTCAATCACCATAGATAGGTTTACTGCTTCCTATTCACCAAGAACAAAAGTAGAGGCCACATCCAGTTGTAAAATCCATGTGGCACTATGGAAAGCTTGTCCTTTGTGATACAACTAATATTAGTTACTAAAATATTAATTTCATCACCCACTGTTACACAAAAAACATTCTACTGGGTAGAATGACCTCACCTACATGTCCTTTATTGAATCAAGCAAAGGGTTATGGCTATAGTTTGGAGCTTAACTATATTACATACAATTGCACAATCATAGAAAGATGGATTGATAATAATACCTCCTGAATATTCACAAAGAAAATGAATTTCCACAGTCTTGACAATGCAGTTTTCAACACTTCACAACCATGCGTTTAGAAATACTTTACAGAATATCATTACCGAATATTATTACTTAGTAGTTTTTTGTTATTATTAGACTTAATATTTCTGTTGGCTCAGTTTTGCTAACCATTAAAAGCATGGCAGTGCAACTTCCTGATGCATGAATAGTGCCCATTAGTTCACTGAGGCTTATAACAAAGAACTCTGCTGGGAGGAATATAGTAAACATAGTTATTGTTAAATGTGTCTGCAAACAGGAGCCCGTATGCGTATGCAGAAAAGTCCTTATACTTTAATTAGATAAATATTGGCATCTAGACAAAAACAGCCTGAGAATACACATTGCTACATGGCAGAATATTTAATGATGGCTTTATGGGTATTTAGTTTATTAAAACACTTAGCAGCAAGAAATGAGCTCTGTATACTTTATTTGTCTTGTTATTTCTTTCTTTCATGCTGCATTTGTTTGCACTAAATTATGTTACAAACCTTTGAATTTACCATTTTAAAAAATCGCAGTTATGCTCATAGGTTTTTTAATATACAACAACAACATTTATTTTGCACAGCAACCTAAAACCTTAACACATATGTCAAGCTAAAATTAGAAAAACTAATTAGGAAAAAAATTACATCTTTTCATACATGCACATTTGGTTATGTTTTATTTCTTTGACCATGCTGCATGTACTGAAAAATATATATACATAAACTGGAAGCCACGTGGTTACATTTTGGTTAGTCTTTTGGCCTAAAATGGTTGTTTATATTGAGTACTAGTCTACACTTTTCTTCATGGCAGTTGATATGGGAGCCACTACAAAATGCAGGTAAATGTCCATCAGTCTGCACCTTTATTGCAGTTTCATACGGTCCTCTTTATTTGGGAAAATCCCAAGTAGCAACACAATTACAGTTTTAAGATAAATTACAATAAAGACAAAAAAGTAGGTTTCTGCACTGAAAATGGTATGATGTGAACTACAAGTGTCTCTGCCAACCTCACTAGACCCTTAGGCTCTCACTGGCATCCAGATTTCAAGCTGGAGTCCTGCAAAGCTTCATTAAACACAGACTTAAATGAAAGCCCTGCAGGAATAAGGCTCTGCAAATTTGGAAATAAATGTATAGACTATGGCCACAGAGGGGATAATTACTTTATTTAGAAAATAGTGTAATGGCAGTGCTTCCTTTCCTCACAGATTTTAGCCTAGATGGAATGGGATAGGGTTACTCTGCTGTGTCTTAGTATGTGTTTTACTGTTTTTAACAAAGCACAACACATGTTGAAACACAGCAGGACACAGAAATACAGCCAAACGAATGCCAAAACGAAAGTGCATTATAATGTACTAAAGTACAATAAAATGCCATAAACCTGTTTTATACTGATGCTTGAATATAGTATATTTTATAATGTTATTGTGTGAAACCAGCCGAATTTACCAGTCTCAAGTAAGTAAATATTTAAAGCGTACCTAAACTCTGAATTTTCACTTTACATAAAAGGGTAGACAAAGGGTGCCGCACCACCCCCTAATTTTGGTCCACCTAGGCGGTCGAGAATGATTGGGAGTGCAAATTCTCCTTGGATAGCTATGTCAGGCATCCCAGTAGACTCTTGGGTACTTCTTCTCCACATAACTAATTATCTGGGGCACGCGCAGAAGCAGCCCTTTTGCTCAAAGAGAAAAAATTGCTGATCTAACTGCGCATGTGGTTTCTTCCATCCTATTTCACCCGATCTTGCACCTGGGTCTGGTGACGTAGGATGAAGAACCCGGAAGAAAAGACGAAGATGGCAGTGCCCGGAGCGCCGGCTCTGGGACGTATGCCGAGACGATGTGGGACCCGATGCCGGACACCCCTGGAGTGATTGTACTGCCCTGCGGGATTAAAGGTAAGTGTGTTTTTATTTTGGAGTATAGTTCCTCTTTAACAAACTGCCTGATAGAAAAAATAAATATTCATCATCTTTTTTTTACAGGGTGCCTTTAGTTTTAGTTTGAGGAGAAATAAGAGGGTTACTTTAAAAACATCAGTTGAGTTCTGGAAAGCCTATCTGGTTGTCTCTGACTCCAATATTTCTTTCAGTAGCCTGATTTTAGCTGCTAGTGATTTAAAACCAGCAATGTAATAAGCAATGTAAGTTTTGAAATACTCACCTGCAGGTGGCACAAATATATATGGCATGTGTGTTTTATTACATTTTGGATAGGGAGCAGTTAAAAATTCCACTGTTTTTGCACCCTTTTTGCAAGATTGCTTTAGCACTTTCTGTGCTGGTGACATTGATGTCACCAAGTCAGTAAATGAAGGGATATGTCTCTAACAGGGACACTGTGACACTGAACATATAAACGAGGGAAGGCTAGAACTTATTTTTAAGCTTTTTTTTCAGTGTTGTCAATGCTACTGCTGGAGCTTTTTTCTCACTGTGGGCAGTAACATCACGGGATCACAGGTTTTTTTTACCTGTTCTCTATATTGATCTATACCTATGTTAAGACCATTGTTATTTGAGCATTAATATGAAATGTTTTCAGAAAAGGCACCATTTTACAATTTCATTAATATTAAAATAGATGTAACACCTAATTGAAAGATGTTTAGTATGCTTAAGTGCTTCATATGGTAAACAAGGCATTTTTTCCCTTAAACTTCAGATTAAAAATACATTAGCATGTACATTAGCATGTCACACTTGGTTTAACATTGTATTGGTTTACATATTTTTTAAAATAATATCTATAATAATATTTGCATGAGTCATCTTGTAAATCTGTTGATGGATGTGTCCTGAAGATTTATTTTGGCATCTGCACTGAAGAGATCTCTGGTTGCAACACAACAAAGCTCTAGAGAGCACCATAAGGAGCCCGGGTGGCTACCTAGGGCCCCTGTACCTGCTCTAGCAGAGGCATACACTACATGATTTCCTAGGGGATACAAAACTGAATCTTAGCCCGTGTTGCTGTGTACTGGGTAGTCTGATATGTCTGAAAGACATAATTCATGATATACACAGGCATTTACTATCCCTGCATATTAACCACACATTCTTCTTTAGCAATAATCAGCAGCCAGACTCATCCATCCTTCCCTCCGCTCCTCTTCCATTGTATCTCTTTGCAGATCTCTACACTGGCTTCCATTTCACCTTAGAATCGAATTCAAGCTCCTGTGCTTTGCCTTCAAATCCTTCCACAGTTATTGTCCCACTTACATTTCTGACCTGGTAAAAAAATACTCCCCCTGCCGCTCTCTCCGCTCCTCCAATGACCTACTAATGACTTCCTCACTCATAACCTCATCACACGCACAGATAGTCTTCCTCGTCCTAATCAGCTTGCTCCTACTTTCTGCTCATTTAAAAGAGCACTCAAAACCCATTTTTTCAAACTTGCCTACCCATCTTCTTCTGTCTTTTGAAACCATCACTACTTCCCACCACTACATATTCCCCTCCTATTGTGTGTGAAATTCCCCCACCTACTAGATTGTAAGCTCTTCAGGGCAGGGTCCTCTCCTCCTCCTGTATCACTGTCTGTATTAGTCTGTCATTTGCAACCCCTATTTAATGTACAGCGCTGCGTAATTTGTTGGCGCCATATAAATTCTGTTTATTAATAATAATAATAATAATAATAATAATAAAAGCCTATTTATGTTATGGTAATATACTATTTATTTAAAAAAAAAAAAAAAAAAAAAAGCCAGTCAATCATTTAAAACCTCATTCCTACTTTGTCCCACTAGTGCGCTTTACATAGTGTATTATACGTGAGGATATCAGACATTAGTAATCAGAAAGCAATGTATGATGTTTCACCCTATGTGGACATATCGCAAGCATGCATTCATGTTAGATGCAGCTGCAGTCTCAGTCTAGGTTGCTATTCTGAGCACAGCACTGCATGAAACAGACACTGGGTCTTGAGAGTCCATAGCTGTTCTATTGATGGGAAAGACAACACAGAATGTGTCTGACGTGAGCAGGAAATGTGTGCTTAGAGTCAATTGCAGATATGATAAAGTTTATTTTTAAATATAAAAGAAAATCACAAACGGTTTGGCTTTTCTGAATGCAGTGTGTGCTGAAAATGAATGTTTGGCTTCTCCTATAACACAATGCTGTTCATTTCCTGGGAATGACTTCCCTGTTAGGCTAGATACTATGCTTACTACTTCGGGGACCTCTGGCATGTTTGATATTCAGTGCTATGTGCCTGGGTTCAGGGCAGCCCAGTGCTTGATGTGAAACATAATGGGAAGACAGGAACTTTAATGGAGCTTGCGATAGTATGAGATGATGTTGCCCTCAGTGCGTGAGGTTGTCTGCCAAGTGGGTAATATTCAGCACATTACATTTCTGCTGATGGAATTTCATTCATCCCATAAAGTCAATTGGCTTCATTGCCTTCTTCTAATAAGAAAACATTGAATGTCAGTGCATTGCTCTGCAGTCTCCTTGTTTAAGCTGCCTGACCTGTGTAAACTCCAATGAGAACATTTCCTATCCTACAAACTGCTACCTTATATGCACACAGCGCAGATTAACTCCTTAACTACTCAACTACTGAAGAATGAATAAAGTCTGAGACTAAGATTGTTTGTTTATTGTTCATCTCTTTACATATTCGGTGGGTGATTACCAGTTTACAAAAGGATGATAATATTGTTTAAGACTTTTAGATATTAAATGTTTATTTACCACAAAACTACCACACCTTAGGACTTGTAAGATGCAGTATATAACATTTATTTTCTTTAGATATACTTTTATTCCACCCCCCCACATGCTAATAGTGTTTGTAAATCAAACATTGAATTCCAGTAAATGTAAATTTACTGGTCGGAGACAGTGGATCCGGAGAGGAAAGAGATAGATGATGTTTGATGTTCATCAGCAAAATAGTACATTTTTTAACATATTTTGTTCAGTAATTACGCTTTTTTTTCTTTTTGGTGCCAAGTACAGTAAAGCTTTTTTACTAACGCCTACCTAATTGCTAAGTGTTCATGGAGCTATACCAACAGTAGAAGTTCTGGGAAAGCAAGCTTGTCTACCTGAAGTGTTTCTGTTGGCATTCAACCAGATATATTTATCATATACAATCTTTTAGACCCAGTGACATCACTGTTTTCATATTCATTTATTTGCAAAGCAGGAAGATTGTGGCTGGTGGAGGGACCTTCAGGGTGCTATACATAACTTCCTAAAAACATCACAGTGCCTTTTAAAGACTGCCATAGGTAGCAACTACAAGTATTGTTGAGCCTCAAAAATTTAAAGTACCTAATTTTTGTAAATGAAAGTGGTAGGCCATAGACAGCTGAGCCGTAGAGGAAAGGACTACATGATGCTTGATGTCCATCAGCTAGCAAATAAGTTGGGCTCTAACTCAATTGCTGCAGTTTCTAATAAAAACCGTGATAACCTGTGTGCATTGACATCATAGTAAGAAATTTTAGTACAGAAGAGAAGTTCATACAGCTGTGCAAGACTGGTAGGGCTGAAGTTCCGCATTCAAACAAGCTGTTATTACTCTGTACCTATATGTACTCTGCAGGTGTTCCCCTGCAAAGATCGCAACAGATACTCTGAAGATATGTATCAGACCTTTCAAACTACTTTATCACTTGCTGTTTTGTTTATATTTGATGTCTGTTCTGTTGTGTAGATTGGATTCTCTACATTGCCTACACGTACAGAGTGCTTTTTTTCCTGGATCAGAATATGCTAATAATTTTACCGTTAGGTCCCTAAATATTTGGACAGAGACAGTTTTTTTCTAATTTTTGTTCTGTACATTACCACAATTTTTTTGTCTGTTCTCAGCAAAAGTTTCCACATACAAGCACTCCCCCTCAAATCAACTCTTGGCCTTTTATCTGCTTAATTGATAATGACATAACTAAGGAATTTATGAATTAGCCTTTGACTCAATTGTCCAATTACTTTTAAGCCCCTGAAATGAAGTGATTGTGTAAAAAAAGGCTTTAGTTCCTCACATTTTTATGTAATCTTTTTGTTCAACCCGCTGAATTAAAACTGAAAGTCTGCAGTTCAACTGCATCTGAGTTGTTTCATTTAAAATTTATTGTGGTAATGTATAGAACCAAAATTAGAAAAAAGTTGTCTCTGTCCAAATATTTATGGACCTAATCTGCATTTAGACACCTGTACATATAAACAAAGTTATTAATATTGCCATTTTTGTTATTGTTACCAGGCCAGTCATATTCACAAACATATTCTAGAGCTTGAGTGTCTGAAAGCCAAATAGTACATTCATTAATATAACTTGTTCAGTAATTTCAACTTTTTGTTTTCTTTTGGGTGCCAAGTGCAGTAAAGCAGTTTTATCTACTCCTACTTAATTGCTAAGTGTTCATGGAGTTATACCAACAGTTTGAATTCTAGGAAAATAAGCTTGTTAACCTGAAGTGTTTCCGTTGGCATATAACCAAATATATATTATGCTATTGATTTTATTAGCTAAGGGAGGACCAATAAAAAGGTTAAATTAAAAAGGAACAAAATTTCAAAAATTAAAAACTGCAAGCAGGCAGGTTCTTTATTGCAGAAGGGACAGGAGATTTCCCTTGTACAATAAAATAAACATAACTGCTTGTTCTCAGTAAATTTTAAATATACTCATGCTGTCATCCTCACCCAGTTCTTTTCCTGGGTCCAGGTCTTCGGCATACTTGATTGGCATGGCTGCAATGATGTTAATATGCGGGATTGTACATTAAGCTGTGCATCCATATACAGCTAAGTGCACATTACAAAAGAAAATGGCGAACAGACATGTAAGTTCAGGTTTATTGCAGACAGGACAATGCTGCTGCACTTTTAAAGGCAACAATCATTTCTCCCCGCTCCCCTTTTTTTCTTTTTTCTATATTTTTCTTTTTTCTCTTTTTCCCCTTTATTGTTGCAGTCAGCGGAGTTATGGGATGTTTTTCTTTTTCATTCTTTCTTTTTTTTATATTGTTTCTGCTTATTGTCACTGTGTATGTTTTATATTTTTGGAAAATATAAATAAAAACTGTTAAAGAATGATCCGCACTTATTCCCCATATTATTCAAAGAAAAATAATCTATATGGGTTTTCTGTCTTCCTTCTCCCAAACATCATTTAGCGTGTTTGGAAAATTCCCACTTTGCCATTAGTGATTCTTTTGAAAATATTTTAGAAATTCTCTGTATGGTTTTATAATTAGTTTAAATGACTAGGTGAGGAGTTGTTAACCAATGACTGCACCAAGACCTCCCACAAGTCTCATTCTGAAAATCACAATCCCCAATAAAGTTGTCTTTTTTCAATGACTCCGCTGGGAAGACCTCTGTAGAGGTTAATAATATGGCAATTCTATGTCAGGGTGTGAATTAAGGTGAAAAATGTAGAATAGTGGGACCTATTTCTGTGTAGGTTTGCTTTGAGTTTTTGTGCTTTCTTTGGATTGGGACCCTTTTAAGTTGCCAAATAGATGAATAGCAATATCTCAACAATATATGCAGGGTTTATGGGGAAGTTTTTCCACAATGTAGTGACTTTCCAATCCCATGTCCAAAAAAAAAAATTCCAATAAATGCACTTTTATGGTTTTTATTTGTCTACTTAAAAATAGGATCAATATATAAAAATAAAAACTATTCTTTAGGTATGTTTTGTTACATTGTTGCCTATTTCTTATTCACCTGAATTCCTTTAAAGTGTTAGTGTTAATTAACTATGGGATTATGGGAAATTTGATTTGTTTGCTGTTCAAATTCAGGAGCTTTTGCTGTGTAAGAATATTTAAACTAGGATGTTTATAAAACTTATGTAGACTGAAAAGCAAGCAATTTCCTGAAAATACTTAAACACAAAAATTGTCTGTTTTCAAAAATGCTCTTTACTATTTTGTAATGTACTTTAGGTTCTCTTCTAGATATTTTCTCTGAAAATCATGAACTGCATAACATTTGGAGATTTTCAGCAACACAGTGCCCTCTTGTGTTATGTAACAAGACCATTCTTGGATTATATGCTATGCAAGATATGTATCATTTTAAAGACCTGCTCACATTGCTGCACAGACAGTAATGTGTTATTGCAAAAAGATTTAAGTGCACTTTCTTTGATACATTCTAATTCAGGTATGGTAATGGCCATATGTTAGTCAGTGCATGGTGGAAGAGAGACGTATATTCTGCATGACCTTAACCATGTATTGAACTGCATAAAAACTTTATAAAGTAATGTGTATTCACATATGCAGGTATGCATATAATAATGCAGGAACCTTTTTTTCTGTAGTTCAAAAAAATAAGACCACACCACAGAAACTGGGACTGTTCTGTGGTATGTCCCTACTTCTTCACGTTAAAACACTAGTTGAAGGAATACTAGAGGATCAAACAGCTAAGAGCAACTGCATTTTTATTTTATTTTTTCATTCACAGATTATCACTAAAGAGATCACTCACTGTATCACTAGATAAATAACAATATACCGTTCCTTGTACAAAAACCAATATTATGACAATAGTAGTTTTTCCACAAGATATTGTCTATTGCTGATACAGGCATGTACAAGGCGAGTACTGTTGTATACTGTTTGAATTGTTGGACATGTCATTTCCACATTACTATATTGCTTTTTCTTTTGTTTTCATTTCTTTTTAGCAACACCAAGAGTGATTCTGTTTACTATTATGGATCCAAAGGGGAAAAACAACCTGTCAAACTAAATCCTGGTGAGTATTATTATCATTTTTATTAAATAAAGCAAAATCTGAAACAAATTGTGAGTTTCTGCCAATACCAGAAAGGCTTATTTACAGTAAAAGATGTAAAAATGAAGAAGGGACTCTATTAGAAGCTTGCCAGCTTAGTTAATTGTTAAAAAGAAAACCATACGCATTCCAGGATATAACTAGGTATAAATATTTATAAGTAGTAATACCAGAAAATGTTGATTCAGGGAAAAAATTGCCTTCCTGTGGAACAACTGTGGGTTACGATTCTGTATATACAGGCTTTCAATTTATTTGTTATTGGTTGAACTTGATGGTGATTTCAACCTATTTATTATTATTATTAATATTATTATTATTATTATTATTATTATTACACATTATTTATATAGCAACATCATATTACGCAGCGCTGTACAAAGTCCATAGTCATGTCACTAACTGTCCCTCAAAGGAGCTCACAATCTAATGTCCCTACTATAGTCAAATGTGATTAATGTAGTCTAAGGTCAATTGTTAGGGAGAAGCCAATGAACCTAACTGCATGTTTTTGGGATGTGGGAGGAAATCGGAGTACCCGGAGGAAACCCACGCAGACACGGGGAGAACCTGCAAACTCCATGCAGATAATGTCCTGGCTGGGGATCGAACCTGGGCCCTAGTGCTGCAAAGGCCAGAGTGCTAACCCCTGAGCCACCGTGCTGCCCATGTTTATATAACTATGATTAAGATGGGAAGACCAGAATCTATCTAGGCCAAAAAAGTGTTACCTTTCTGATGTTATAACTTTTAGAATTATCTTTGGATCAGTAACAAATATGATTATTGTCTTTTTGATACCATAGAATAGCAGGGATCCTTTAATAGTAGGAAAATGTAATGTATTATCACCCCATAACTCATGATACCATGCCTATGATAAACAAGTAAACATATTATTTGATTTGTATAATAATTGGTCCCCCACTAATGTTTTCTAGACATATACATGTCTACTCCTGGAAACCACATATATTTCTTTACTTGTTTAAAAGTTAGTTTCTGAAAAAGTAGTTTTTATAACACAAATTTAGACACTAGATTTCTTGGAAAAGTATGTGACAAAAAATACTGGCTGCTAGCAATTTTTAAGAAAATATACACATACTGGTTTGTTTATCACATTGGATCAAATGTATAACCACACTGTCTCCTTTCAATTCTATGTAGAGTTATATTTCACCAAGTAACCTTTTTTTGAATCAGCAGAAAAAGGCATAGACTCCGTTAATAGGCTGCATTAACCTGCATGTTAATAAAGTCTTACCACATGAGCTACTGAAACATCTTGTTTTGTGAGTGGGCAAATAATTTAGCATAGCTTATTAATGATCTGTAATGGCAGCATGATTGAGTCACAGCTGATGACTGTCCCTCCGTGTCAGTGGCACAAATAAATAGCTGTTCTGTTTACAACAGAAGTGTGTGATTGATCTGCTGACCTATTTTACTTTCTGGCAGTGTCTAATTGGCCCCCTCATTAGACTGTAATGATCTCTCAGTTATCCTCATTAAACCCTTTTATAATAGCTTATACTATTTGCTGCTTGAGGCCACAATAAGTTCCTATACCCACAATGTTAAAGTGTTATCTAGGAGCCTTAAGTCAGTATCAGTGTTTTTCTTTCTTTCTTTTTTTTTTATTTTTTTTACAGCATTAAATAGTAATAAATAAGGGTTTGCTGATCAGTGAATGACAATGTATAAAACGAACAATGCCACGTCCCAAATCATATGAGCAATATACCGGTAATTCTAATGTTCAAAAGACCGGGACTTTTCAGGCATATGTTAGTATTTTATTGATTTATCATTTTAAGAACAAGATAAAATGTAACCATTGTCTATATAACAAAGGCAATGTTACAATGCACATCACAAAATATTTTCAAAAGATCCTAAACATGAGTCTTTTATAATAAAGTTTGCAAACAAAAAAGGGAATTGAGGTGACATTTGTTTGCATAGAGAATTTTAAATTATAAGAAGTAAGCTGAATCTTTTTAAAAAATTCATTCAAATCGGACATGAAACCTACCCAAATGAAAAACATTTCATCGATATACCTTCTCCACAATAATATGTGTGGAAGGTATATCGAAAAGGGCTCATCTGCGAACATATCTTTCTCCCATCCCCCCAAGGTACAGGTTTGCACCTGTGCTCTTCTGCACATTAGACTTAGCAATAAATAATAAGACTTAGCAATAAATAATAGATTGGGCAAGCAGACTAAATTGTGCAATCCCTGTGGGTATGGTTAGCGTTATTGGGCTTGATAGCTAGTGATTGTTTTATACGAGTTGCAGATTAAAGCAGTTCAGAAATTGTGTTTATTAGGTGCACAAACCGAAGATCCAAGCTGATGAACCTGTCAGCCTTTTTTAAACTTTTAAAAGTGAAATTGTAGTTTAAGAGTAGACACCCACAAGATGCCAGCTATTATCTTTGACAAAGAATCCTACTCTAAACATCTCTTTGAAATTAGAGTCTGACTCACTACTAAATCCTTCCAACTTCGATTTTCTTTGCAGTAAGAATGCTTTTTGGCCAATGAGGCATTTTAATTGGAGCGGGGTATGATAACTAGTGGTTTTTCACTGAAGTCAGACCTATTAGCAACAAAGTGAAACTAGTTTCAGAGACGCACACAGAAGGAATTTATTGGACACCAGAGATATCAATTTTAGCTGAACCCGCGCTTTACAAGAATGTATAGACTTTTCTTTTTTTATACTACTACTAGTTCAGTTCCTAGTTCTAGAGAAGGTATTGTTTAAAGCGATGGTCACTAATTCTGGAATAATGTGGCCATCCACATTGCACACAATCTTCAAACTTGTACTACCTGACAATGCGTGTCTTCAAAAGTGTTGCTACAGTAGCAAAGTGTTCACATTGAAAACGTTAAACCTAAAAACTTTTTTGGCATTGGGTTATGTAAACAATTACTAACTAAAGCCTGAAATATCAAGTAGGTGGACTGAATGACCCAACCACTGAATGAATCAAGTAGGTGGACTGAATTGGACCCAACCAACAATTGGGCTTGTTAAGGAACACTATTTCAAGATTATTGATAAGGACATTAATTCAAGGAAAACTAATTTTACTTTTCTGCTTTTGAACACTAAATATCTATTGTGTACTGTGATTCATGGTACTGCTTTCTTTGCTTTACTGAATAAGCCTGAGGTTTATGTTTTATATTATCTGTATTCTGAATTAGTTTAGACATCCGTGATTCATAAATTGTATGATTCTCTGCAGACTTGACAATTGTATGTACAGAAGAATTAAGTAATTAAAACAGAGCTAAACCATTAAAATAAAAAACTATGATCAGGCAGCAGATTATGTCCCTTCTGCAATAAAATAATCGTACTTGCTTGATCTCAATTTTTTAAATACACTCACCTGTTCTTCATTCTTCTCTTCCTTTTTTTTAATCTTCGCCTATCTTGACCGGGTGTGCTGGGGTGATGTAACATTCAGTTCTGGCAGCCTGAGGGGAAGGGCCTCACTGGGCTTGGCCTGCACTGCTCATCAATTTTTGACAGCAGGGGACAGTAATTGGGCAGTTACATATATTTTTTGCAGAAAGGACATCACCTGTCCCTTATTACAATAATGTCCTGTCTGATTGCAGATTTTAAAAATAGAACTTTAGTTCTGCTTTAAGAATTACATCATTTGGGACTCATTTTTGTTGGTCTGTATAGTGAAAAGTCTTCATATTTCATTATTCTGTGGCTCACTGTGCTGCACAGAATAAAATGACACATTGATTTACTGTATTTGATATCCAATAAACGTGAGATGTTAGGTCATTAAACATAGGTTTTAGAACAAAACTTTGCTAAGCAAGATAAGTGTCCCCACGATGCCTCTCCATGATGGCTTTAGAAAATCTACAATACTGTGGGGGTAAAAGTCAATAAAAGTCACTTTTTTCAGAAGAGCTACCATCAGATGCACAGGAGAGGAGTCTTTGGAATCCTACTGTTCTGTGTGTCACAGGCCTCCTTTGCTATCCCACCTCCCCACATGCAGTAGTTTTATTACTTTAGAGGTTTGTGTCAACCTGGCCAACTCTTTAAAATTAACCCTGTATGCCTAACACAGTGTTCCTGGGACTAAAAATCTCAACAACTAATAAATATTAAAACAGCTGAGGTTACTCTGTTAGGCTTTTGAGCTTAATTGTTTTAGGCATAGGCATGCTAAATGTCTAATGTTAAGTGTAGATATTTTTTATTGAATTGTGATCATTCCTATTTCATGAAGAGCTGTTTCTAGTTAGTACTTTGTTTTACCATTTAGATATGTGAAATATTATTGTTTCTGTATTGCTGCAGGGTTGTATGGCTTGAGCTGTAGTCTGCTGGATACCCCATGGAAGAAACTCCAACATGGGAAGAGACTTTTTGCTGACATCATCCAAAAGAGTCATGACATTGCCAAAGAAGACCTGGTGCAGGAGCTCATTAAAGTGATGAATAATGAAGAGCCGTAAGAACAAAATGACCTACATTTTCTGTTGAAATTGCTTATGCAGCAGTTCTTTTCCTTGGTCTCAAGAAAGCCAATCTGTTCCTATTGTTAAATAACGGCTTTATAATCCTACACAGTATTTTAGTACAAATATGATCCGATGAAATGTGTATGCTTTTGCAAAATGTTTAAACATAATGGCATTGTTCACTCATTTAGCAGCTGAGAAAATGTTAAGACACCATAAGATAAATATTGGGTAGTAGCTATATCCTAAGTTATATAGTAATGGGTATTCTATTCAAAGCCCACAATTGTGGGGTGTTTTTTTAATTGGATTATATTAAAATTTTTTAGGATGACTCCTAAAATAGGGCCTTTAAAAAGCAAATTGACACACTCGTTCCCGAAATGTAGAGAATTGTTTCCTTGTGAACATTTACAGACTAAAGAAAACCATATATTACCCACAGATAACAATTTTCCACCTGCAGCAGGAAGCAATGTTTGGGCTATTAATTGATTAAGTGTTTTTGTGTTGACGTAGGCCAATTATTGCATCCCTAAAAAGACAAGAGGCCAGTAAGTTCTGCTGTACACAAAACAAAAAGTCACAGGCTGGGGGAGGGATATGACCTGTAAGTACTACCTAACTACTAACGATACCAGCTATCTGCTTTGCATTAATATAACAACTCATTTTTGTTCATTTGGACAACTGTTGTTGTTCAACTGAGGCAGAAGAGGCACCCACTTTGATTGCCATGCTGCAGTGGGTGCAACTAAGACCAAACTAGCAGCACTCTTATTGTAAATATAAATATCCACTTTTATCCTGCTGTTTAGATTTTACCACTACTCCTTGTGAAATGCCTTTAGTTGCAAGTTGTGTTTTTGTACCTAAATTTCACATCATCATCTCCCCACAACATATTTGGATTCAAATGAAATTTAAATAGGCCAGTTCATAACCTTCTATTTCTGTATTTTAAAACATTCTTTGGTGGACTTGTTGTTGTGCCTTGGATCATTATCCCTTTATATATGATTTATATATGAATTAAAGCTGAAAGTGTGCAGTTCAACTGCATCTGAGTTGTTTCATTTAAAATTAATTGTGGTAATGTACAAAACTAAAATGGGAAAAAAGTTGTTTCTGTCCAAATATTTATGGACCTAACTGTATATATAATTAGCTGACCCAAAAGCTTCAAACTGCCCATGCCCTTAAGCAGCAAATAATCCCTAAACTATAATATTGCTGCAACTGTGCTTCACAGTTGGTGTAAGTTGGGCTGCATTTTCTGGTACAGCCCAGTCCTGGACAAATCAGCATTGGAGGAGTTTGAGGGTGGAAATTATGAACATGAATACACTAGGTCCATTTCGCGTTTACAGTCAGGTGTATACCTTATATCTGTAGGTACTGTTTGAATGAAGATCCAATGTTTACCAAAAAAATACTCAAGAGGAGAAATGAGTGGAGAGAAATAGGAAGGAGCAGCCACCTATGAGCACATATTCCATATTTTGAACCTTTTTCTGTTGCATTTTTTCCTAATGTTTTTGTCTATTTGGTGTTCTGATTCAGATGTCTTTATTTCTCCTACAGGCAGATCCCAGACCCAGCTATAGAAGAGCAAGGAAAAGAGTACGTCAGCCCAATTCTCACTGGCTACTGTGCAGTTTCTGTACGCTGCCCAGGCTATGGAACAAGGTATAGTTATCATGTAATCATATATTATGTTTTCTAGGACTTCAGGTAAACAAGCAGTCAGTCTGAATCAGTGGTCGCCAATCTTTTTGGTCCCGCTCTGGTTGGTGTGCCCCACCAGCAGGTTCCTTGTCCTGACCCTGCTCGGGGTGCACTGGCCAGAGCGGCGGACCACCAACATTTTCTGTGGTTCACGTCTAAATGTCCGCTGATCTAAATGTGTGTTCTTCCTTGTGATACCGTTGATTTGTAAAAGTATCAGTTTTATTATGCACATAGTCTTCATGAGTCCAGAATACATAATATGACAATTTACATATGACAAGAGTGGGTTAGTAAATTGGTATAGATTTAGAAGGTTGGTACACACTTGTGACTGGAGCCATTCCTGTTCCCTAGATCTACTACCAATTTGCAGTTGCAGATTTGTAGTCCAGATAAATACAATGTATTTAGGGAAGCTCTGTTTTAGGAGTGAACAACTATTTGAATCATTTTAATTATTGTGTCCTGAAAGATTTATTTTAAACATGTTTTAATAGCTCCAGTGCATGAACAATTAAAAAAAAAAAAAAAATTTTTAATCAATGAACAAAGCAGTTACTATTAAACAATCTTATGTAAGTCAGATTAAAGTCTGCTGTTTTTTCTAATGCAGTGACATAAAAATGAGAAGAGGTGGACGAGGAAAAGTTGAGGCAAAACATAAGAATTTTTTCATAAATAAAGCTTTGCAAAGAGATTTACATGGACTGCCCTTTGTGACAACCCTGGAATGCTTGTCCAGTTACTTCAGCTTTCTTAGTGGCTGATGTTCTGACATTGTTTGCTGTCTACCTGATTTGAGTTAGTAAATGAAAGTAATAAATCCAACCTTTTTAGTATTAATGATGGCCTTACCTGTTTTCTTAAGTAAATGCAAAGAGGGAAAGAGATAAAAACACAAGTGAACTTTTCAGCTGCGTACACACTTCCAATTTTTATCGTTGGAAATGAACGACGAACGAACGACGAACGACCGATTGGCCAAAAATCGTTCGTAAAAAAAGTAACCAACGACGCCGACGAACGAGGATAGCGCTCACTTCCTGTGGTGCACGTCACTTCCTGTATCGTTCAAACGATCGCATCTATCGTGTGTACAATATCTTTGAACAATCGTGTCGTTATCTGTATGTACAGGATCGGTGCCATACGATCGTTCGCAGATATCGTGCAGGATCACTCGTCGTTTGTTTACCAACGATAAAAATTGGAAGTGTTTAGGCTTTAGTTTATTTAGGTTAAACACATTCCTGGTTCAACAAAACAAAAGGTTTTTAATGTTTTAACATTTTTGTGTATACCAGCCACAGCATGAGCAGAAATACCTGTCCCCTGCTAGCAGCTGTAAAATGGGGCTCTTGCTCTCTGTGGGGAAGAAAAGGCCTCATTACAGGGATCTGACACGCCCTCTACAGGATCAAACCGTTACTTCTATAATCCGAAAAACATATGCTTCCACTGTGACTCAGCAGAGGGCATATCTGACCTCTGCAAAGAGATCACTGGTTACACACTGAATGCTTTTTTGCAGCATACTGTCAAAACACAGACTTGTATTGTCAGGCTGGGGATGATTTAGAAAGAAAACAAACCGTCAGACATTGCATACATCTTGTTTTCATGTATCTGAAATTGTATTAGGCTTATTTAAACTGAAAGTTCGATTGGGCATTAAAAATGCTTTGGCGCTTGGCTTGGAAGCACGCATACGTTCATAGTACACTGCAGCTGGTGGTATGTGACTTGGTTAGCTGTTTTGTCAGAACTCCCCCTAAACGGGGTACCCCAGTTTTAGCTTTTCTTTTGTTTTTTGCTTATAAATTCACCCGTGGATTTATTTGATACCCTCACATAATCCTTTTTCTTGTCTTATGTTTGACTATTCTTATGCTTCTGCAACCTTTTCATTATTTTGACTGCTGTGTATGTTTCTGTTTTTAAAATATTATTTTTTAAGTTTAAAGATTGTTTAAAGGTTAGACGGAAATGTTCCAAAAACTAAATAGTTGAGTTGAAATCACTAATTACACAGGTTTGATGAAACTGAATTTCTATAGTGTATTCAACAAAAAAAAACTCTTAAATTCTGTTAATGAGCTGGTAGAAATGATTCTTTTTATGTTATAAGTAGCATCATTAAATCACTGTTGAAATAATAATGTTTCTCTTTTGTTCTAGGACCAATACCATTGTGCTTATTGATAATGAAGGACACGTGACCTTCACAGAGCGTACAATGATGAACTGTGACATCACTCAGTGGAAAACAAGCACATACCAGTTTAAACTGCAGCAATAACCCCTCCTCCGTACCATGACTTAGTGGTTAACCAAGGATAAACATACATATCAAATTCATAAAACTTATGGTGCCTAGAACATTGTGTTTGCAGGTATAGGTTTTAAAACGTATCAACCAGCAAAAGTCGCAGAACCAAAAACAAACCCAGCAGTGCAACTGAAAGCACAACAACCCTTGTGGTCGATAATCATATACCTGGTCTATGAACACTGTGTACGTAGCTTTATCTAGCTATTTATCTATCATAGCTAGCTTTATCCTCACTATTGCAAGCAATGATACGTAACGTACTTAACACAAAACCTGACTTTCTTTATAAGTATGTAGTGATTTACAAAAAAACAATTGGGAATGATCTTTAATGGGTCTGTTAGGAAAGATGAACGTGATTTATTATTACATTAGGTTATATATATGGCAGGTGTTTGCTATCAGGAAGTGTAGTTTGATGTGCAGTAATAGAATATGTGTGTGAGTAAACAGAACTGACCCCATACCCTTCTGAGATGAACTGGGTTAGTTTTGCACAAGCAGCACAGGTCTAGCATACACAAGGGACATTGTGGAGATTTAAAAGGTTGACCTGCAGTGAAATCTTTGTTCACCAATAATGTGAATGGGTGCAGTTCGTATGTGTTGCCGCACGTTGGATCTTGTACTAGGCATTTAATCCATAGGAAATACTTATTATATATAATTACATTTGCTCCTAAAGTCAAGTCTAACCATTTTAATGAAAGTTTAATGAGACAATAACATACTTTTATTTTCCAGTCATATTTAGTATTTGATTATATTGTTAACTATGTAATCATTCATAGTATAGATACAAAATGTAATCATTTAAGATACCATTAATGTATTCCATCAGTCTTCTTGGATTCCAGTAGTTACAAGAAAGTGTCATTGTAGGTTATTAATTGGATTTTCCCCTCTACAAAAAATCTGAAGAATATTATGTCAGTGTATTAAAATAATTTGATTATGCTTTTAAACATGCTCAAGGCCATATTGCCTATCCTTTAATACTTATATGAATGTAATTTGCTGAACTGTCCATTTTCTATTAAACTTAGATATAAAGTAAGTGGCCAAGGTTAGTTAAATCCCACAAATCAGTTCCTCTGGTGTTTACATTAATGGTATACTTTATAATAAGAGTCTCTGCAGTCAAATTACATATACACATACACCAGTATTCTGTGTACATATGGCAACCTCATTTACCAAAGTACAGATAGTCCCCGGGATAAGGACATCCGACATACGCCTCCTAGATTCAAACGGGGTTTGCCTGCTTGCTCCTGTGCAGGACAGAGGCTTCATAGGGGGAGGGGGCGGTTCGCATGACTTGCAGAAGAATTCTTTGGCTAAACACAGCTGAGACTGAGCTCTTCTGCAAGCTCTTGTAACTCTTTAATGATCAAGAAAAACTTGCATATCAAAGCACTGCGTGCTCCAAAAATGAATGCATGTCTAGGCTCCATAAAGTTTTTTTTTTGCTTTGTTTGTGATTCATTCACAGTGGGGATTTTATACAGTAACACCACGCTGCCTAATAATATGTTGAGACAAACATCTGTCATAATTGCATTTATTAAAATAGTGTACCTGTTCTGACTTACATACAAATTCAACTTAAGAACAAATCTACAGTCCCTATCGTGTATGTACCCGGGGACTACCTGTATCTAATAAAGTACCTATTGTATACAACATCATATTAGCAATGCATTAAACATATTCACTTCACTGTGGCTCTATTAAATCACTTCACATGTCCAGTGCTAGTAAACAAGTAAGTAATATCTTTGGACGACAACAGGATGCATGTGTTAATAATGTGACATAAGTAAAAATGAAGACCTACAAAATGATAAAATGTGTGTTTAGAGGCCTAAATTTCTGTATTTACCAGTATTATTGTGTTGTGTAGTTAAGGAGGATTAACTACCACTTGCACAGCTTGCTAACAGCTGCCCCCGACCCCTTTGATGTTGTATACATTTCGCTTAAGCCCAATCCTTCATGATAAATCTTATGTAAGGAAGATGCATTAAAAGGCTTTGCTTGTAGATAATATTGGCAAATGCATCTATTAACATATATCCAAAGAGAAAATGGAGGAGAAATTATTCACAACCAAAATAGGGGCAGAGTGAAATCCTCAAATGGGATGCTTCAGTCTACGAGGGGATTTGGAGAAATGTTCTCTTACTTCCTGTTGAGTGTACAGGATAGAAAGTAAAATATAATTTTCCCAATTAGGTAAAAAAAAAAAAACTTGATGGGTTTTCAGAGGTAAAAAAAAAAAGTTTTGCCTTAAGTTACACATTAGGATTGGGAAAACCTGGCAGCTGTGCAAGGGGAAGACCACCACTCCTGCATGGAAAAGTTAGAGGTAGGTGAGGCAATATTATATTACAAACACTGTGCATGTCACTAAAGAGAGTCTCTGCCATTTTTAGATTGATTTTGTCAGTTTAATTCCACATTGAGTTAAAACATCTCTGAAGTTATGAATCAATTATTAATACTTATATGTATCAGGCAGCGCTTCATTGGAGATCCCATAGAAGCATATTATCCTAGCCATTAGGAACAATAAGTCATATGAAGTCACATATGAAGGTTACATACAAAACTTGTTTCTCATGTTGTCGTGGAATCACGTGAGAGCAGTTTTATACTTTAACAATTAGTGTTTAAGTTCATTATGGAGCAGATATTAGCTGGGGAATGCAGTAACGCATGTTTATTATGTGTTTTCCCATGCCTAGAGATAGTGCAGCTGCCATACAAAATTATACATGCATTTTCTTTTTATTTCCAAGACTCTGCCTCCTTTGCTATAATCTGCAAATATAGCTTACAGGAGCATTAAAACAAGTGTTACATTGCAGCTCAGTGAATTTCACAAATTTGTGTTTTGCTCTACTGCAGAAAACCATTTGAATCTGTAAAAATCCCAAAAAGCTCTCTTTTGACCCTAGCCCTATGCACAATTGCTAAAAGGAATTATTATCTAAAAAAAATTATTAGAATACATTTTTATACATTTTATGAAATGGGTAATGGTTGGAAGGTCTAATCTTCCATCTAATGATGATCAAACTGTACCTGTCACCTACACCCTCTTGAAGTGAGATTTTGTGGGCAAAAAAAGACTGAAAATGAGTTATGAGGTATTTTTTTTTAATAATCGACCATTGGTGTTAAGCAAAGTTCTGAGAGCCAGGGTTTGTTGGACTTAATATTAAGTCCACTCTCACAATTGCTGCTCACTGACACAACCCCCTACCCACACCCCTTTGTAAGTGACAGGTACGCTTTAAACAACAAATTGCACTCCATTTTTTTATAATTATTTATTTCAAAGTTTCTTATATGATTATCCTAACTTTACAGTTACATATACTGCAGGAATGTGTTAATTATACTTGATGTGACAATAAAATAATATAAACCATGCAAACTATTGTTTTGGCATTTTAGGTTAACCACTTTGATCTTGTATAATGCGATGCTACTTAGGCCATCTGGATGTCGATTTATCAGTTTTTATACATCTTTAGATAGATTTTTGCTGAACTTTTCTTCCCTACAGCTTGAGCCAAATGTTACCTGCTTTACAGGGATTGATTTATGAGGTGCTCAATTTAATTGCACATTGTATAAATGCCAGTTTAAGAAAATTTGATCTTCATTATCCAAAACAAATTATTCAAACTTTTCTTGCTAATGTGTTGATTTTTTTTCTAAAACAGAAGACCACATCTGTTTGCATACCATATACAGTATACTATATATTGCTGCAGGAGCACAAATGTTTTTTTTTCCAAAACAACACTGAATCAAAACGACTGGGGGCATTAGGGGATCATCACAATACATGTCTTAATGCACATTGTATTGACAGGCTTTTTTAATATTATGCCAAAAAATGCAGCATCCAGGACAATAAGTTCAGGATAATGTATTTTCATGTAAATAATCTTCACTAAAAACAAATATTTTTCAGAATTTTTATTGCATGAAAAAATGGTATTCTGTGGAAACAAGTGACCCTTATGGTCCAATCAAGTAGCTTGTTTACTTTGCTAAAGTAACAGTATTTCTCAAATGGCAACTTGTAATGCCATCATTTACTTGTATTACTCTTCAAAGTCAATGTATCCATGGAATCCTGTGCCTAGGCTATATACAATGACTTGCCCTCTCCAAATCTCCTTCATTGTCTAGTGTTGAACGATTCCAAACTCTAAAGAAGACTAGTCAAAGATGTCTGTGCCAGCAAGGGGAAGTGATTTTTGTTCTGCTTTAGGGTACTGGCAGCTGAATGACAGCCACAGGGCATAATCTCTAGTTGGAAAAGAAGTGTTCATGTATATAGCATACACCTAGGATCTAAAAAGCTCCTGAATATCGTGGAGAAATATTTTCTTGAGTTTGTGTTTGAACTGCTATTCTACCCATAAAAGTCAATGTAAACGCAAAGCAACTCAAAAGGCTCAAATCGACCAACACACATTTAAAATCATTGTTTTTATGTTGCAGGAATAATTGAAATCTAATTGAGTCGGGAATAATTGAAATCTTGGCCAGTTTTCTGCCATCTTTGCCTCATTTAGGAGTGTTTTGTATTACATTTTATCTAATAAAAATATAAAAAAAAATAAGAGGAAATTTTGCAAAAATCAAGGAAATACCAATTCACAAACACTCACCCCTCCTGTTCCTGTGACAACTGAAAAATGTTGGGTCACTCTCTGTACAAAGGGCCCCAGCCACCAGGACCAATATCAGGGCTACAATTCCCAGGTGGAGATACAGTTAGCAATTACCTGTCAGGAGTTTTAGCCCTTTACTACTATATAATTTTTCCCTTTATGTACAATTTAACATGTACTGGTAAGATAATTTATTAAAGAAGCTTGCAGTGTTGACCCCAGATCTACATTCTTTGTCCCAGATTTGCTTGGATTCAGTGCATTTCAATGCAAATATCATTTTCTTTAAATTGTATTCTTTTTAAATTCCACTGTCTTATACACTTTATGTGTACAAGACTTGTTTTTGCTTTTTAGTATACATCTGGGAAGAACAATGTTTTCTAGACTAGTTAAGGTGAGCGTGAAGCTTGAGGAATGGAAAAGCAAATAATTAGGTATTTGTAGGCAGAGAACTCCCTGAACCTGACTAGCCAGGCAGATCTGTTTATTATTGCCTGCTCTGTACAGATGTTTTTTAGTTTAATCACAGCGTGGATGAATTCATGCAGGATGTGCGTAGACATCTCCCTCGGCTAGTTAAAATGTTCATTAAATGTTGCACTGTGTTGTAGCAGCTGTGGTAATGTAGCCTCCATCATGATTAATATTGGTGTACCAGCATTTATTACAGCAAAAATCAAAACAGAAATAAATGTATCAGTGGCAATATAGGAGAAATGGAAACACCTATGTTCCACTAGAAAGATTATGAGCATCATCTGAATGAAGTACAGCCCTGGACAAATTTGTCAGTGCCCTTACAGCTTATTGAAAACATCCTTTGTGCCTAATGAAAAGTGAATAAATACAAAGCGATTTATACCTGCAAGTCTTTGATGTGCCATCTAGTAACACATAGCAAGTGTTATTCTACAAGTATTTTCCAAAATGGCCTTGATGCATTTGTTAAGACAATGAAAGAATATAGTGATTTTTCAGCTTGCTAGTTTCTTAAACTTTCCTTTAGCTAGTCCCTTCCATTATTAAACATATTTACCTGCCTGTCTGCTTTATTTTTTTTTAATCTGACATGCACATGCATGGGGCTGCCATGAATGAATGATGTTTTGTTATTTTGGCTTAGCAAATCAAGGTGTCAAAGAGAAGATTGCAGCCCCTGCAAGGACAGGTGAGGGTATCTATAATAAAAAAATTGCGATCAGGCAGGTACGTTTATGTTATTGCAGAAGGGACTGTCAGGATTTACTTCTAAAAGCACCTTCATTAATCCGTTCTGCCATCCTGGCTCCCATACCTGCACGGGAGTTATGTTATTTCAGCATGACCAATTAAGATAGCCGAAGATTGTCCCTAGGAAGAGGAAAAGGTTCGTCTCTTCTTTTTTTTTTTTTTTTTGAAACTGAATTTTTATTGAACATTTTCACATACAAAGACAACCAGGCTTATACAGCAAAACATCTCGGCGTACGTAACAGTAAACAGTGGCCGTACTGTACCGGCCTATCAAACCCTATTAGCTATAAAAATACGGTAACAACAGATAAATAAACAACAGAAAACAAGAAATGAGTCAAAAAGAAAAAATGAAGCTAAGCCGGGGAATAGG
>NC_092863.1:48032710-48163435 GCF_032062135.1 Pyxicephalus adspersus
ACAAAGGTGGATAGGAAGCACAGTGGCGTCTGGAACCAGCGACATATTAAACCTGTAGACTGGTATAGTAGGCATCCCAAGGTTCCCATATCTGTTCAAATTTTGCAACCCTGTTTCAGAGGAGGGCAGTGAGGTACTCCATCAGGCATATGTCTTGAATACGAGCATACAAATCCTCCATAGAGGGGGGCAGTCTGGATTTCCATTTGGTGGAGATTAGGCTTGTCTCTTCTTCCTGGAGGCCCCCTGCATTGGAATGGGGATATTTTAGTTAATTTGGTTCCACTTTGAAACTGAACCTGTTTTAACTGTACCGGATGAGAAACATGAGTGGGCTATTTCCTGTCCTTATACCGGACCTGACCACTAGGGAGCATCAAAAGCTCCTTGTACTGGATGGGAAATAGCCCACTTATACACTTTCACATCCAGTAAAAGGTCCCTTTCATGCTCCCTAGTGGTCAGGTCCTGTATAGGGATAAGAAAATAGCCCACTTACAATATATGAGCAGGCTAATTCCCATCCAATACAAGAACCTCATTATTTCTTGGTGGTCAGGTTCAGTACTTGGATAGGATATAGCCAGCTCATGTATATCAAAGTTAATTAACACTCAGTACAGGGACCTTATCATGCTCAATAGTGTTAAGGTCCAGTATAGGAACAGGTAATGGCCCACTCACATATATTGAGGGTAATTTCCATCCAGTACTTGATGGCAATTAGCCTGCTCATATATGAGTGGGCTATTTCTTATCCCTATACCCGACCTTAACACTAGGGGGCATTAAAAGGTCTTCTTTGTCCTGAATGTGAATTACCCTGGATATTTATGAGTGGGCTATTTCCAAGTCGGCATTTTGTCCAAGCAGCTTTAGACTGGGTCTAAACGGACAGTTTTAAAAAGCATATAAACATTCCTTACCACGTTTATATACATTTTTATGCTAAAAAACGCTAAAAACTTTTTTAAACACTTATGATGCGTTTTACTGCTAATTGCCGCAATTTTACATAAGCGTTTATGAAAGTTCTACTTTTAACCCTTTCAGAGATAGAGTACAGGGCTACATAAAACTTAATAATTCCTTGAAAGGATTAAATATGTGTAAAAAATTGGATGAGGCTTTAATGTTAAATCATTTTATTTAACGTGTGTGTTTTGTGTAACTAAACTTAAAGCTCAAGCGTCATCAGGATTTGTATTTCCTCGGCCAATCAGGGAGCAGAGCAATCAGTGGAGCTCTGCTATGCTGACAGCTACGCTCCCCTGATTACCCCCGCAGCCCTAGAGGAGCTGTGATATGTGTTCTGTATCTGTAGCACATACTACAGCTCCTCTAGGACTGCCGGAGCTATTAGAGGAGCGGAGCCGTCAGCATAGCAGAGCTCCACTGATTGCTCTGTCCCTGATTGGCCCAGACTGCTGGGTATACATCTGGAGAAGAAGTAGGGGTTGTTACACCCAGTGCGGACTGTTCTTGGGCTTCCACAGAGTGATGGGGATGACCCCATTTGTATATAGCATGACAGTAATTAAGTCAAGTAGCAGGCGCATCTTCAGCGTGCCTGAACATATCTAGTAGTAGGTGGATTTCAGCACCATCAAAATCAAGTTTGAGCCTTTGAGCCATGCTTTTTACATTGTTACAGCAAAAGAAAGTGAGCTCAACAGATCACATCACTTGGCATAGCAGATGACTGTGACATGGAGGCAGGGACCCAGTGTACTTAATCTGCAGAGCTGTTGTCAGGGGTTTATCCAATAGAAGATAGCAGTGATGGTACTTTCAGATCTGAATATGAAGTAGCTTCTGGCTGGCTTCCAACCCCGATATTATTTCTGTAGTTGTGGTTCAGGTAATGGTAGAGCTCTGAAGACTTGCATGAATTTGTAGCAAGAAATCCTTGCAGAGGGAGACATAGGATCACGGGACCTTCAGAATGTTCAGAATGAAAACACCACAAAAATACTATGGGAAACCTGTGCAGAATGGCTGCATGGATTGGGGGGGAAGTGAGGAATGGCAGGGAGGGATATAACAGCTGGACTGTGAAACAGCAGGGTCATGCATGGAGCTGCATCCTCACACCACCATTGCTAGGCAATAGCCCCTGCCCTGACACTTTTGGTGTGTGTGCGTTTTTTTTTTTTGGATTTCATTGAAGGCCAATTCACAACACGGTCAACTATGAATGGGCTACCTAACGTCTTGAGGGAGCATGTGCCATCAGGCAGCACACTGCACAAGTTGAACAGCAGTCCCCAAAGTGCATTAAAGTGCCAATCAGAACGAGCACTGTACATACAGCACCATTCTGCTCTACGGAGAGGGGAGGAGGAGAACGGCAGAGTGGCACCCAACTCCCTTTTCACTTTCATTACGATTGTTCGTCGCCTGTGTCGGTCATTCGGACGGTGAGCCCTGTACACATGCAAAATTCTCGTCTGATATTAGCTTTGAGCCGATTATCAGACAAGAACCATTGCACGTCTGTACCTAGCCTTAGACTTCTCTAGCTGCATACAGTCTTGAACACCAGGTAAGTAGAATTTTCACAGGGAGGTCAGAAAGGGCTGCCTTCGTATTTCTCGCACTACGTGTACATGAAATACAGGAATTCTTGAGACACAAATACGCAAAAAATGTATTGCAGTAAATAAGTAATGAGCTAAGCATGGAGTAAATACGTAATAGACTACGCAATGCTGTTTATCTAAAATAGTACTTTAATATGTGTAATAATCCACAAATTAAAATATATGTATGTAGTTCAGCTTTAATAAATATATTTAATAAAAGATAATAAAATACAAAAAATACTGATCTACTCTGTGGAACCATAGCTTTCAATGCTAAACATTTTTGGCGATACGAGGAAACAAATTCAGAATCCCAATGCTGTCCAATAATAGCTGTAAAATGAAGAAAAAAAAGTTGATTAAGTCAGAACATATGAATCTATAATTCAATATAACCATAGAACATACAGTACTTGCTCATAGAATCTGGGTATAAATTAGTCTGAAATAACAAGTACTGGATCCCATCACAGTGCCATGGAAAGTGACACAGAGTTCCCTAACCCAACTCATGCTCGTAGCAAATAACAAGCAGATAAGCCTTCCAAAAATCCGAATCAATCTTTATCCAGTGTGGATGATGATTGCATTACATGTGTTTTTAGATCTAGAGGAGGTTGTGCAGATTGACTAACATGTATGTTGGTGCATGGTACACACACACACACACACGTATTTATCAACTCCCACTGCTTCTGGTATGCATACATGCACCTTTGTGGTTGATTTAGCTCTGCTCTAAACTAGGATTTCAGGTTTATATGATCAGGCAGGTCAATATTGCAGAAAGGGATCTTACCTGTCTGATCACTTTTGGTTACTGGAAAAAAAAAAAAAAAAAAAAAAGAGAACTTCACCCCTCCATCTGAGCAACTTTCTCACATGGCCTAGTATTTTGTGGGGTTATGTGGGTCTTAGAATCTGGAATCCACCAAAGTAAATCTCACAGAGGTGCTGGCTATGTCAATTTGTACCAATGACATTTATTATGATTAATAACATTAATACCTTACCATGCCATGCCATGCCATCCACTCCTGACCTTCTCCAACGAATCCCTCCCTCACTGCTCATCCCCTGCCCAGGCTCTCTAACCAGTTATTTAGTGTCTCGTCTTCTGGGATTAAGAAGGACCCCATTTAACTGCCAATCAGACCCTTGCACAGTATCATCATCATCATCATCCTCATCTGTAGAGCCCCTCGTAACTCTAATCTGTTTCATCATCATTATTATTATAATACAGTATTTATATAGCGCCATCATATTACGCAGCGCTGTACATAGTCCATAGTCGTGTTACTAACTGTCCCTCAAAGGAGCTCACAATCTAATGTCCCTACCATAGTCATATGTGATTAATGTAGTCTAGGGTCAATTGTTTGGGAGAAGCCAAATAACCTAACTGCATGTTTTTGGGATGTGGGAGGAAACCCACGCAGACACGGGGAGAACCTGCAAACTCCATGCAGATAATGTCCTGGCTGGGGATCGAACCTGGGCCTAGCGCTGCAAAGGCTGGAGTGCTAATCCCTGAGCCATACTCTGCAGTCATCCCATATGTGGAGTGCGCTGTCCCCCAACCAATCTGTGATGCTTGTTGCCCCCTGATCCGCATTGTCCCCCCTGCACATGCGCTGCCCCCCCCCCCCCATTCCATGGAGCATGTTGTCTTCCCCCCACACATTCTGTGGAGCACGTTGAACACCCCCCACCCCCACTTCCATCTGACAGACAGTAGTGGCACTGGAGAGAGAGAAGTATCACGTGGCAGGGAAAGAGAAAACCAACAAAAAAAAAACCCAATAAATTGTGACCAATAGGGCCACTTAGAACCACTCCCACTGCTCTGATTGGTCAGCAGGTATGGTGCTCTTTTTCCCCCTCTGACTGATGATGTTAATCTCCTATAAACTTTGCAGCCTCAGCGTGGCAATGTCACCTAATAGTGCTGCACTCCATCACCGGCTCTTTTTTTATAACACCCCATATCACCCCGCTATAACAAGTGCATCCGATCACCTGTCTCACCTTTCTACGCTTTTTGAACCCCAAATCATCCTGAAAAATTACCTATGCACCCCACCAACCTTCCTAAAGCCCATATCACCCTTCAATAATACCAGTGCACCTCATCACCTCCCCCCCCCCTCCTGTACCCACATATACCCATGAAATAACACCAGTATACAAAACACCTGTCCCCACTTTTCCCCATCCTTCCATATCCCAATACAACAATACCAGTCACCCCATCACCTGTCTGACACTTCCTTCACCCTCATTTCATTCTGCAATAATAGCAATGCATTCCAATCACCTAACATTCCCTGAACCCCCCATATCCCCCTGCAATATCAGTGCTCCTATCATCTGTCTCCCCCATATCCCCCTACAGAACTACCTGTGCGCCCTATAATAAGGGTATGCCACCCCAGAATGAATAGAACCATACCCTATTTGCTGTGTGAAGACACGACGAATCCAATTTCCCCGACTCTGAACTGCAGTTTCCCGGGCTTCAAGTTTTATCCATGACGCCCCGCCCACTTCCGGTTCTCTGCCCAACGTCACTTCCAGGTCGTTCTACTGGATGGGAACTAGCCGCTACCTTCCGTAAATTCAGCCTTCATTCTCCGCCTGATGGCCGGCACAAGGTACATAGTCGTATCTTTCTTCCCGCACTATGGAAAGGTAGATAGGTAAGGATGCAGCGCAGACTGGCGAGTGTATGGCGGGAGGGGGCTGACTTGTAAGGCCGGCCCTGATACTAGCAATGAGAGCTATGCCGGTCACCCCACACAGCGTCACTCGATGTTGGGGGGCTCCTTGTTTATGACACTCCCCCCCCCACGTTTCATTTTAGGTATGGTCCAGTGTGTATTGTAAACCCGAGTAAGCCTGCTTCCTTTCTGGGGTGAACCATGTTTCACAAGGAATAGGGATACATTTTTGGAGGTTTAGGATTACATAATGCTGTACATGGAGCTGGGTGTAATAGTAAGGTGTGCAAACAAATCACAGGATAAATGTATGTAAAAGCTTCCTGACAATAGGTATCCCGCAGACTGTGACCCTATAGGTATCCCATAGACTGAACTGAGCCTGGTTCAAGGTTCTGAGCAGGTCTTAGGTAGCCTGCTATGCTTTATTAGTGGGGTAGATTTGTCCATCATTTATCTAGTAGCTGTAACAATTCAGTGTTTTTTCCTTTCTTAGTGCTAAAGCAGACTGGGTGACAGACAGCGCCAGACTGGGTGACATAGCCACTGGCTGCTCCATTCCTTTGTTGTGCTTTTTATAAATAAGCTGCATGGTGTTGGACCTGTAGGTGTATACTGGGCCTGGGTAAGGGAGCCTGGACCCCCTGCCAGCTTTAATTGTCTGTGTTTCATG
Organism: Pyxicephalus adspersus; assembly: GCF_032062135.1. Taxonomy (NCBI): domain Eukaryota; kingdom Metazoa; phylum Chordata; class Amphibia; order Anura; family Pyxicephalidae; genus Pyxicephalus; species Pyxicephalus adspersus. The sequence goes on from NC_092863.1 coordinate 48,038,692, forward strand.
TGTCAGACATTTACTGCCAATGGTTGTACCCAAAACAGGTAGTGAGTTATTGTTCATGCTGTGTGTTGTACACTGCACCTCCCACCATTGTGTATTGCACGGGAAGCAATGTCTGATGTTGTGGATTGTCATTGTGTGCTGCTCTATTCAGTATATTGAATTGGGCTCAGCATGGAAGCTCCACAGGTGGCTGTTAGTTGCAGTATAATGCAGAACAAGGATGTCTGCTATGGTGTGAACAAAACCCTGGGGGTGGAATTTCTTCATCAAAGCCTGGAGAGGAAATAAAACCTGTCAGGTGTTCTACCACAATCTGCAATGTCATAAACTAAAACAAAGCACATTGGCTATAGAAACTTATGTCCTGGGCTGCAAAAGTCATAATTCATTCATTTTCTGTTTTGCTGAAAATGATAACTGGTATAGACAAATTCATTTTTAATTGTTTTGCAGTTTAAAATCACCTGTTGACTTTGTAAGATGTTTTGCATGGAATTTTTTTTCTTATCACTCATGTCCTATTTCTGGATCTTCATAATCCCATTGGTTCCTCTTATGTTGGGCTTAGTAAAGGATTTTTGGAGTTTATGATCCCACCCCTGATCACCCTGGCCAAGGAGGTTGGATTTGATCACCTAGTGTGAAGTTTACAATTTTCCTTTATGGTAATCATGTGTTTAGGTATCCTTCCTTGTGAATTATATTGTCGCGTATATTGCCCAGTTTTGGAAGTTGTTGTTGTATATGCTCTGTACTTTGGCTGCAGTTGGAAGGGATCACCTTTTTTGTCTATCTCTTGTGGGGGCTTTGTAAGTATGAACTTGTCTTTGCATTCTGAGTATTCTCAGGGATATCATTCTTTTGGTTACTTTAGTTTAGTATAATGCAACCCCTATTCCGTATTCTCCCTAGCCCCTTTTAGCTGGGTGCACCACCCAGCACTTCTCAGTAACCACCCGGCTGTTTTTGGGTGGTTACTGAAAAATTAGGTTACAATACACAGGCTTCCACCCAACTTGAAGAAAAATTCTGGGGAGAATATTGCCTATTGTACCTGAACTTGAGTTTGTGGCTCTCTTTGCAGTTGCTCTAGAGCTTTGTGTTTTAAAACCGCTTGTCTTGGGCATCTAGCACATTGGATCTTGTTGTATTTCTCAGGACGAGTGTCCCATTCTATTTGACTTCAGTAGTTTTTGAAAATATTGCTTACTATTTGAAAAAACATAGTATATTATATTACCAGCAGCTCTGGAATCTGCATACTTCACCAACCATTCTGATTGGAACTGTAGAATAATAAAGACAGAGAGTGAAGTCCCTTATGGGACAAGTGCTCTAGACATAATAAATCTCTATGCAGATGCAGTTCTGGTAGTTCATTGTATAGCCACCAGATGCGTTTTGCCTATATAGGCTTCTTCAGGGGACCTTTAAGCCACCAAGGGTAGCTAAATATGAAAACAATAGTTGTATAAGTGTACATGAAGAATATGGGAATAATAATATTAACAATATTTGCCAAAAATGGAGAAAAATCTTTATAAATAGTGATGATATTGTATACTTCAGAATAAGTAAATAGGTGATATTCAAATATGAAAAGTACTGGTAAATGTGGTATCACACTGGAATAAAAATGAATATTGACATAAAAGCTGTTGTCCATTATTTTAAAAATAAATCCAAATATACTGAAATAATTAAAGTATATGTACTCTAAAAATACCAATAAAACAGTCATCATGAAATCAGCGAAATCATACAGACTGAGATCTGTAGTTAGTAATATAGATGAATAGGTAGGAAAACGGTTACTGTATGTTGCTTACATATGCAGCAGCAGTGTATGTAAGATTTGTTAGCATAGATATGAAGTAGCTAGCGTATAACAAAGGTATGTTTACAAAAGTGTGTTTACAAATAACAAATCATTAGTATAGATGGTTGCTGAATATGTTAAATTATCTCTATACATAATATTTTCCTAGGAGAGGATGTATAGCAAAGCACTATTAACATTCATAATTTTTTTATCTGGAAGAGATGGTATATATAAAGCCTATGTATAATACTATTAAGAATAAATATCAATGATAATAGGTATTGCTATGGTAATAGTGCATCATATTCATATAAGTAACTGGAAGGCTTTACTAACAGTTTGAGAGATAAAGAAAGATGAAAGAGAGATTGGTGTCTAGATGATTTGAGTAGAGAATGAGCGCATCAATTATATGGCTTAGGGAAGAAGAATCGAAAAAATATAGATAAATAGTAAATATAATATTAAAGGGATAACATTAAGAAAGATTGGAGCTGACCAATGTTATCTCAAGCAGTTTATATTTCCAGTCCAGGTTACCTCTAACTTTAGGACATCTCCTCTGTCTTATGTGAAAAAAAAGATGAGGGAGAAGTTCCTGAGTCCTAAAATACTTTATTTGGTCAAAACATTATTAAGCCTTGTTACACTCACATGATTATCACTTGTCCCAGACTTTACAGTTTAGAGGATGAAGGATTGGGCTTGATGCTCTGGCGTACTGCTCCATTCCAATGCACATCTATGCAGATACAACCTGCTACCTAAATGGATAAAAGTGCTACAGGGTTCTGGATGTCCAATCATGGACCTGGGTGGGGGTCCAATGGCAGCTGGGGCTCCTGTCTAATTAAAACTATTGCCACTTGTGTAAAGAAAGTCATTTGCAGGGGAGGCATCAACCTACACATGTGGTAACATGGGAGAAGCCCTGAAATAACTCAAGTCTTCAGGGACCACTTACTATAATTATTATATCTGCAGCTTACATTATAATATAGTGATCAACGAAAAGAATACCTTCTTACATTTCAGGAGGAATGTCACCCTTATACATAGCCAAAAAGCTCATTGGTCTCACTTAAACCGACATGAGGAGCAGAAATTACTCATTGTTCAAAGAACCCCTTGCAACCTCTGGAGAAAATCTAGGTTTCTGTGGAACCGTGGTTGAGAATCCCTGCTGTACAGACAAATTACAATTTACAAAGTGCACTTGTATCAAACTAGCAGTACATTTTTTGAAATGATAGTCACTATAGCTTATATCTCTTGTAATTCAAATTCAGTGAAAGTTTTGCAATTCAGAGTGCATTAAAGGGAACAAAATAAAAACAGATGGATAAGAGAAGTCTGCATTGGTCAGGCAATCTAGTTAGTTATTTTACAATGCTGGTTGTGGAATTAAGGGGGGTAGTTGCCATAGGCACAATACAGTGTGTGTGTATTTTTATTTTTTTCATGATTTATTCCTGTTTATAAACTGATTGGCTTGTTTTCCTGTTCATGACATTTAGGGTAGAGCAATCCGTTAAATCGTCTTACAAAGCAAATTAATAGATATATATTGGTAACGCTCTACACCTGCCTAGTCAGGCAGATCTGTTTATTATTGCCTGCTCTTTACAGAGGTTTCTATATTTATTCACAGCAGGGATGAAATCATGTGGGATGTGCACAAACATCTCCCACAGCTAGCTAAAATACCCATTTAATTGTACTATATTGTAGCTACAATGAATATATTTTCAACAGAAAGCCTCATGCTCAAGATATGTTGATTACACTAGAGTCAATATTAAGCTGGTTGTTTGGACAGTTTAGGAACAATAGAAATGCATTTGTTATATATGTTATAGATTTATATATCTGTCCCTCTCACTAGAGGTTTATCTTAGTAGCTTAATTTTGTTCTATGTAATATGTTTAATTTAAACATGATGTGAAAAAAGAAATGAGGGAGATTTCTTATGATGCTAAATTAACTATACATCTGGAAAATACTTACCACTAACATTCTATAGCCAACCACTCTGCTCGTGAAGGGGAACTAAACTTGAAAAAAAAATTACAAGCAGAAAGGTTCTTTATTGCAGAAGAAACAGGCGATGTGTCTTCTGCAATAAAATCAACTTGCTTTATTTTTTTTTTTTTACCTTCTTACCTCTCCTTGCCCCTGAACTAGAATCTTATCATATCCTCTTCCTGGTTTGGGATCTTTGACTGTTTTGATTGGCCTGAATGACATAACTCCCAGCAGCCAGCTATGCCAGGATCATACATTGAGCTGTTCATTAACAGACGTGGTCAGTCCTTTGCCTGCCTGATCACGATCTTATAAAAGTACACTTTTAAATCATAGTACTGTGTCCTTGTGGGCCTATGTATATTTCAGGAGCTGACCTTGCTATAGTTATTAAGCTTTATTTTTTGTGTCCAACTTCTAACACGGTATTCTCTTTTTCTCTCCCCAACCCCCTTTTTTTTTCTACAGGAGGGAACAAAGCTTCAAGAACCAAAATGCCTAATGATTACTCATCTTAAGCTGAATACATTGTGATTTCCAGTAATAGAGACAGTATTTTTGAAGGCTGTCTACATTAATGAAAAGAGCAATGTAGTCAGCTTAACTGAATCATCTGAGTTTCCACTTGAATAATGCTTTATACAAGCTGGACATTCGCCTATTAGAACTAAAATTAGTCATTTGTTAAGTGCATATTTTGTTTAGTCTTTAGATTAAATATTAGGCATGGAGCAATGTGACTATATCCCCCTTCCCCCTGATGAACCTGGATGCAAGGAGATGGAATTCACACCTGCTTGTCCCCCACCACTGCCGCCAAATGAAGAGCCTCCACCACCTCCCCTGCAAACGTCCAGTGACGCAGAGGTAATGGACGTTGGCTCTGGTGGTGATGGACAGTCACAAACCCCACCTGGGGACCTGCAGCTAATCAACGGAGCACAGCTACTCACTAAAGGGTCATCTACATACAAGAACCATCCTGCAATACTAGATCCATTGCACAGTGACCAAAGCCCCCGAACTGCTCGCCATGCCCCACCAGTTAAGAGGTTTACCCCCGATCTTAAGTTACTTAAAGATGTTAAAATTAGTGTAAGCTTTACGGAGAGTTGTAAAAGCAAAGATAGAAAGGTGCTTTATACAGGAACAGGTTCAGAGAGTTCAAAAGACATAGATAGCAATAAAACTGTCAATGGAGACTTGCATGTTTGTCCTTTTGCTCATAGTAGCAATAGTGAAAGTATGGGTAATGATGAAATTACAAGTAACAGAAATGATGAACAAGATACAGATCATGAGAAAAAAGTGGAATATGCTGTTCTGGATGAACTTGAGGATTTTACGGAGAACGTGATGGATGTTGATGAAGATGGAGCTGAATTTGTATCAGAAACAATTCTACAGAGGGATAAGATTGACGATGAATCTCTGATTTACAATTATGAGGTATGTCTATAAATCCTAACCAACCCCATTCCTTTCTAATTACTAACATTTCATTTGTTATTGGAGCAGCTCACCTGTGTAATGAGTTGTTGTGCTTTGTCATGCATCCTAACCATACGCTGGTCAGATGTTTACTGTATTTTCCCAGTATTTCGCTGCCAGCAGCATATTGTAGACCCATTCTTTGCCATCCTCTAGCTCCAGACTGGAGGTACATGCTTGTGCTCGGTGTAAAGGGGATTTGACCTCTCCCACCATCTAGAAGAAGGAACGTGCCTGATAGTTTGTTTTGCAGGATGATTTTGATAATGATGTGGATGCACTGTTGGAAGAGAGTCTTCATAAACCCAAAAAGAGAAGATTAGAAGAGAAATTTGATGAAGATAGTGACCACCATTCTGACGGCGAGACCAGCGTTCAGCCAATGATAACAAGGATAAAAACTGTTCTGAAAAGTAAGGCTCTTCATGTGAAATACATCCATTGTAAATGTTAAAGCATACATTTTTGTACTTACTGAAAAGCAGTATGAATGTACTAAATAGTTATTACAGCTAAAAGTGCCTTTAGCCAAAGAGGATGTGCACAGTCATTTTCAACAATGATTCAGTGAGATGCTTTCTTTTTCTGTTTAAATGTGTTCTATTTTGTTGTGTTTGCATCCTACAGGGTACAGGAGAAAGAATGTAGACTTTGCTTTAATTGTTAAACACTTGGCATATTTTCTTTTCTCCTCCTTATTTTAAATCCAATCTCTAGGTCGTGGACGTCCTCCAACTGAGCCATTGCCTGAAGGATGGATAATGACGTTCCATAATTCTGGCATTCCTGTCTACTTGCACAGAGAAACACGAGTGGTGACGTGGTCCAGACCTTACTTCTTGGGAACTGGAAGCATCAGAGTATGTTCATCTCAATGCTAATGCTATGTTGTTAGATTTTTTTCTTTTACATTTTCACTTTACTTGCTTACAAAGCTAATTTATAGGGTTTTCTAGCTTATAAGCAACACAAAAGGGTCTTGTGCTTTGAAAGCCTATTTTGAATGGCACACAGTTTGCCTTTTAAAATCTATAACCCATGGACTAAAATGTTAATCAGCCCAAAAAACATAGATCTCCTAAAGATTTAAGCTGAACTGCAGGATAAACAAATATTATGTAAATGCAAAAAGCATTTGTATTATTATTATTTAAATTTGGTATATTTTTTCCAGATCAGTCTGTCAGATGGTCTATCTGCCACATATGCTTTCCTGCAGGCATCATGTAGTGGGTGGGGCTTCCTGGTCCCTCTGACAGCTCTATCTGCATGGAATTATGATGTTGTCCTTTCTTTCATTAGTGTGTGTGTATGTGTATGTGTATTTTCTGTCTGGAGTTCAGCTTTAAAGAAAACATATTTTGTGAGATGAGTGCTGCCTTTTCTTTACTTTTGGAAACAGTATTATTTTGATCTAGTGGCTTAAACACTGCTACTTTCTTGCAACAAGTATTCTGATCAGACATTCTCACATCACCAAACTTTAATGGCTGCATTCTCATTCCCAGCCAACTTGAAAGTTTTGAAGCCATAGTCTGGCAGAGGGAGGTCAGCAACTGATGTCTTTGTATTTTTTTTACCGCCTAATTGTTTCCCATTACAGATTTCCATTTCTACTGTGTGGAATCAGTAATGAATTCTGCAATTATATATTAAAGTATATAATAAACCATACAGTGTGTAGTTTTTTTTTTTTTACCTGGTGCAATGTTTGGTTTCAGAGACATGATCCTCCCATCAGCAGTATTCCTTGCTTGCACTACAAGAGAATGAAGGATAATGAAGAGAAGGAGAAAAATGACGTAGCTCCAGCCCCTACTCCCTTGGAGTCTCTGAACAATACCTTATTGGAACGCAGTTCTGAGGAAGCAGAACCAGCCAATGCAGACAAATTTGTGTCTGTTGACAAAGAGCCCACAGGGGAATTTGCACAAGGAGCCTTAGGTCAAGTCAAGGCCAAAGTCGAAGTTTGCAAAGATGAATCCATTGGTGAGTTTACCTGAATCTTCTTTGCACCTTACCCACTGGTGTAGTTCATTCTGAATAGCACATACTGTGCTTCACTGCAGGTTTAAGCACTATAGTAATTTTGGATACAGCATGTCCTTTTAGGGTGTATTTGACCTGCAGGCAAAGCAGATCCAACACTGCCTTAACACTTGCATGAGCTCTCTGCTTATACTTTTAAGTCAAACATAAGAATTTCAACAAACCTCTTTTACTCCACAACTGCAACCTCTGTCAAAATCCATTATTAATTTGCCTAGTCCCCCAGCATCAGTTATCAATCTGTGTAACTACAACATATGAATTTGTCTATGGTGTAATATTGGTGCCATATTTACGAATTAAGAAAATACTCCCCAAATTTTTGAGATTTCTAGGGGCTAAGAATCCTATTGTGCATTTTCATCGCCCAGATTTTGAGAAAGTAGCTTTGAACAGATCCCATAGCTACTCTTCATTATAAACAAGAGATGCCTTTTGGAATTATTGGACTGACTCACATGACGCTAATAATATTATTAATATTATTGTTATTATTATTAATATTAATAAACAGGATTTATATAGTGCCAACATATTTCTCACCGCTGTACATTAAATGGGGGTAGAAAATGCCAGACAAATACAGGCAGTGACACAGGAGGAGAAGAGGAAGAGGACCCTTCCCCAGGAGCTTATAATCTAGGAGGCGGGGGAAGTCTCAAACAATAGGAGGAGAGACATGGAGTGATGGGAAGTAGTGAGAGGTTTTTAAGAGACAGAAAAAGATGGGTAGGTCTGGAAAGTGTGCTTTGAGTGCTCTTTTAAGTGAGCAGAGGGTAGGAGCAAGTCGAATAGGACGAGGAAGACTATTCCAGAGAGTCGGGGCAGCTCTAGAAAAGTCTCGGAACCGTGCGTCGGATGAGGTTATGAGTGAGGAAGTCAGTAGTAGGTCATTGGGGGAGCGGAGAGAGCGACTAGGAGAGTATTTTTCTACCAGGTCAGAATGGTAGGTTGGACAAAAGCCTATGTGGGGATTTGAAGGCAAAGCACAGGAGTTTGAATTTGATTCTCAGGTAAAGATGCCAATGAAGAAAACTACAAAGAAAAGCAGCAGAAGAGGAGCGGTGGGAAGGATGGATGGGTCTGGCTGCAGCATTCATATTTGATTGTAGAGGAGAGAGTCCGGTTATTGGAATACCAGTCAGGAGGATGTTGCAATAATCCAGACAAGAGATAAGAGTGTGTAAAAGGAGTTTAGTGGTCTCTGGGGACAGGTAGGGGCGAATTTTGGAGATATTGTGCAGGTGAAAGTGACAGGACCTGGAAATGTTCTGAATGTGGGGGCTAAATAAGAGGGCACAATCAAAGGTGATGCCAAGACAACAATCCTGAGAGGAGGGACGAATTACTGTGTTGTTAACTGTTAGGAATATGTCAGGGGGAGATTTGGAATTTGAGGGGGGTGATGATGAGTTGGGTTTTATCCAGGTTGTCTGTCAGACATCTATGATGGAATGGCTTCCAGGCTACATGAAACCTTGTCCAGGACTGAGGGAGACAAGTCAGGGGTGGACAGATAGATTTGAGTGTCATAAGCATACAGATGGTACTGTAAGCCAAAGAAGGATATGAGAATACCAAGTAGGGAGGTGTTCCTTGGGGAACACCAACAAGGAGGAAAGTTGGGGAGGAGGAAGTACCATTGAAAGAAACTTGAAAGGAGCGGTCAGACTGATAGGAAGCAAATCAAGAGAGAGCAGTGTTACTGATACCAATGGAGCACAAGATTTGGATTAGAAGGGGGTGATCAACAGTGTCAAACAGAGGGAAGGGGAAGGAGAAGGGAAAAGTTGCCTTGAGACTTGCTCTGTGGAAGTCATTGGCCACTTTAGCTACAACCCTATTTAAAAATAAAAATGTAGTACAATTCTCCAGTAGCTTAATTGACCAGTGATGGCACCCGGTCTAAAATAAGGAATGTAATGAAAAAGTTTTTATTTAAAGTCATTGGCATGTTGACCTTTTTAATGTTTTTATTCAACACCAGACCTTGAAGATTTCAGAGGCTATTTGGAGAAGAGATTTGATTTTGAGCAGGTCACTGTAAAGAAATTCAGGACATGGGCAGAAAGAAGGCAGTTTAACCGTGAAGTCAAACGCAAGTTGGCTGAATCTGAAAGACCAATTTTACCTGCCAATCAGAAACTTATAACTTTAGCTGTTCAAGATGCACCAACAAAGAAAGGTTTGTTTCATTTTACATTTTTTTTGGTCGTTTGTTTGTTTGTAAAGCATTCTTGTTTAAAGTTATAAGTATGATTTTTCTTTTTTCTGATAGAATTTGTTATTAATCCAAATGGAAAGTCTGAAGTCTGCATCCTCCATGAATATATGCAGAGAGTCCTTAAAGTTCGCCCTGTTTACAACTTTTTTGAATGTGGTAAGGTTTAAAAATGTTTCATTTATATTGAGGGGGCACTGCTTACTTTGGAAACCAGTGGGTTTTTTATTTCCTTCTGAAAAGGAGAAACAAAGAAAATTGGGCTGGCCAACCTCTGATATGTCTTTTTTTCCTTGCACATTGGGAAGGATTCTCTTCCTGTTCAAAAGTTTTCTTTTTTTGCCAGCTGTGCACTGTTTTGATCTACTATGACCAGCCTACTGGAATGCAAGCTGGTTACTATAGATACTTGTTTTCCCAGTCAGCCAGCCATCAATTACATGCAGGTTAAAATTATGTAGAGCAGTTATTACCCCCATACCCCTGCCTCATCAGAGATATATAGACATTTTTGACAAATAAAAACCGAAGTGCAAGCTGGTCGGCTTTTCCTTGATTACTATGTCAAATCTTTGAAGAAGAATTAATTTATTAAAATCTTATTAAAAAATTATTTTGATCTGTGCACTTGTTTCAGAAATTACTAAAGCCGTTAGATGGCATATTGGTATAGTAGACACAACTATAGTTTTCAGAATAGGTAAAATATGAAAGTCCATATATTTCAGTGTGTGTATGTGTATACATATGTATGATCCTATAAAAGACAAGGGATATTTAGCTTAAAATTACTTGTGAGCAGTACATTGGAGTTCTCTACTTTAATTGCAAAACTACCTTTAGCACCTACAATATTGTAAGTGTCTAACTTCGTTAGACAGAACTGCAGAATCATTGAATTCATTTTTCTCCAGTGCAGTCTATTTACATTACTAATTTTGTTCTTAAACATTTTTTAGAGAACCCAAGTGAACCTTTTGGAGCATCTGTGATTATAGATGGGGTGACATATGGTAGTGGGACAGCAAGCAGTAAAAAACTGGCAAAGAATAAAGCTGGTAAGATCAACTTAATGTTTTCAAAATTATTACTGACTTTAGTAAAAAAAAAATAAGTGGATTAATTCTTGTTTCAGCTCGAGCTACATTAGAAATCCTTATTCCTGATTTTATAAAGCAGACTTCTGATGAAAAACCGAAGGATAGTGATGAGCTAGAGGTGAGATAAACTCATCACATTTTTCTCCTTTGCCTCATTCCCTACTATTTCTTATTTGTCAGTTTTTTGCTAACTCTTCAAAATTGCAAGTGTATGCTCGTATTTTGCCCATTTGGATAAGCATAAAATCTGAACTGAGTTAATCAAATACTAAGATTCTAAGATGTCACTAATCGACTGTATCCTCATCTAGAAGATATGCAGTCACTTAATTGCTTAGTGCTGTATTCTGTTAAACTGTATCTCTCTCTTATTAGCCCCGTACTAGTTGGTGCTGTAAACATTGATGAAACTTTGGATTGTGTTTTTGCTATCTTTAGTGCATTATAGTCTATTTTTTTTTATATAGTCTATTTTTTTTTCAATAAGTAATTCCTAAGATCTTACAGTTCCAGCTGTCTTGTACTGGACACCATACTGGACCTTTTTTTCAATAAGTAATTTTTTCGGTGATGGCCTGACTTCAAGGTTTGAAAAATTCTTTAGCAGCTGCCAAAATAGTCGTGGCGATATGAACCTTTTTTTAAAAAAAAATTACCTGGTAATCCTGCCACATGTCCCACTTTCCGCATTTCTGGTTAAAGGATGTAACCCGTCTCCCAATTGTGTTGCTGTGTTTTCAGTTGCATTCTTGGTAGAGACTACAGGTGGACATGCCGATATATGTTGGGCAATACCCTATGTTATTATTCAGAAATCAGTTTAGAGCAGGGGTGTCAAACTCAAATACATAGAGCTCCGAAAATAAAAACTTAGACCAAGTCGGCGGCCAAACTTGAAATTTATTGAAACAATTGAGAAAGTTTACTACTTCATCCATAACTAACAAAAACAAGCCCCTCTACACACACTTTAGGGTTAAAAAGACTCATTTCTATCTATCTATGCAGGCTGTGTGTTGTTCATCCTCTCACATCACAAGTTTGTCTGATACTAAATATTACACTATGTGGTCTCTAATGGATTGAAACAAACAGAGTCTCCCTGGTAGTCAGGCACCATGTGATCATTGCCTAGGCTTTGTGTCACACGATGGGTGTACAGGAATAATGTCTATGTATTTCATGTATTGAAAATGATGATGTGAGGTGGTAACGCGGGCGGGCCAGATGTAGTTCATTTTTGAAATTCTTTGGGGGGCCAAAAAAAAATGACCTTGAGGGCCAGAGTTTAACACCCCTGGTCTTGAGCATTACTGAGAGATAATAATGCTTGAGTGATAGTTTTAAAGTTATCTCAAGCTGTGCTGCTTTGAAAAATAGGGCATTGCATGACTGAGCTTAAAGCAGAACTAAACTCAGAGGGTGCCAGGACTTTTCCCCAGAATCTGCAAATGTTCTTTCTTCATTGCTTCTGCTGGCAGTCACCCAGTTGTCTTCCAAGCTCAAAACCTTCAACCATTTTGATTGGCTAGCATTGGACAACCTAACTACACTGTCCATTCAGAAGATTGCTAACAGGCAAAGCTTTAACTGCAAAACACTGTGTGTGTTTCACTGTGTCTGCATAGCTAGGATATGTTTTGGGTTTTGGTTATCTTTAGGGATGCACACATTAACATAGAGAATGTACTTGTTATAAATTGGAGGTAATTAAATTACTAACCATTGAGCCTTTATGCTTACTCATATAAGCACCTTCCACCTCCCTGAATACTTAATTTGTAACATTTCCAGTAATTTCATTTGATATGTTAAAACAATTGTACTTTGACCCTTGTGTTTTCCTTTTTTGATAGTATTTCAACCATATCAGTATTGAGGATTCACGAGTGTATGAGTTGACCAATAAAGCTGGGCTTTTGTCACCACATCAGATTCTACTTGAGTGCCTTAAAAGGTAGGTTTTTACAGTTAAAACTAAACAAAATCACTTCATTTGAATATTTGTGTCCCAAATCGAGTGTGTTTCTTTTGCTTGTCAGGGCTTCTGGCTCTTCCCTAACCATTCTAAAATTAAAAGTTTTTTGTATGAACTGTGGTTTTGGAGCCAGAAATTGCAAATAGCAGTCAGTCTGATAAAAAAAAAAAGAAACCCTGGCATATCCCTTTGTCAGGGATCCCCAAGGGTCATTTTGCAGATTTTAATAGGCTTCATGTATAGTAGTTTTTCTGTGGGTTCTGCTTCTCCTTTTGCAGTAGTGCAAAATTATTGTGCTTTACGTCTCACTTTTAGTTGATGTAGAACCTTTTGGTGTCTAAACAAAGATTTAAAAAAGTTCCCCTTCATACAGATTTTATTATTTGCTACTTACAGCCTTTAAAGCCTCTTAAATCCTTTTTTATTGTAGAATCTGAATCCGGCTCTGTAAAATGTAAGCAGGCCCAAACCTTCAAAACCAAACAATGATTTTTCCTGTATCCTCTTTCCTTTAAATGTTTAGGGTAGCCAGACATTTTTAGCTGTGTCTACCATAGCCCTTCTCCCATCTGTGCATATTACACACACAGGTAACCAGGGCTGTTTTCCCCCACAGTTAAACTTGCTATAATGAAATGAGTGATTTTTTTTCCCCAGAAACCATGGAATGGGTGACACATCCATAAAGTTTGAAGTGATTCCTGGCAAAAACCAGAAAAGTGAATATGTTATGACTTGTGGAAAGCATACAGTAAGAGGCTGGTGTGAGTTGATGTCTTATTCCCCTTTCTCTTAACATTTTTACTGCTGGTATATAGGCAATGGATCCATGAAATTAACTATGCGTATGCTTTTGACCTGTCTTGTAGGCAAGAATAAGAGAGTTGGTAAACAATTGGCATCACAGAAGATCCTTCAGCTCCTTCATCCTCATGTGAAAAACTGGGGTTCCCTACTGCGTATGTATGGGAGAGAGAGCACCAAGATGGTGAAGCAGGTTAGAGTGAACACTTGGCTATTAATGTAATGCTATTTTACTATGAAACTGACCATATTGTCATCATAACTACTGGAGATTAGTTTGTATTGTATGTGTTTTAGATACATGTTTTTTAATTGTGTTTTTTTTTCCAATCAGGAAACCTCAGATAAAAGTGTAATAGAACTACATCAGTATGCTAAGAAGAATAGGCCAAATCTTCATATTCTGAATAAGCTGCAGGAAGAGATGAGCAGGCTAGCACAAGAAAGGGTAAGTGGCAATATATCTTGAACCTCCTGCCTCCGAGTGGCTGTAATACTTAATAGTTTTTCTGTGGGTTCCTTAATACAAATTTATTGTAAGGATTGTAAAGTTCGTTTAATCCATGAGTCTGAACTCCAAAATTTTATAGAAGACCGAAAAACATACTATTTTCGGCCTGTTTGATAGGAAGTGATGTTGGCCTTTACCAGAATTCTACCGATTATATTTTCACAGGAGTATTAAAACTGAGTGTTTGGCTAAGACAGTGCCAGTATTTTTCTAATGACAGGTTTTTCTTTGCCTTATTAGACTGTTTTGACAGTGACATGCCATCACTACAGCTTCTCTCTGAATGTTTATAACAGAGGATTGTCATTTTATTTAAAAAACTAAATAAATAATTTGAAAATTATTTATGACTTCGGGTTCAATCTTAACACAAATACCATTTTCCAATCCATATTTGGTAATCATTTTTAGAAAATTATATAGGCAAACGGCAATGTTTTCTAAATGTTGATTTCTTTAAAGGAGGAGACAAGGAAGAAGCCGAAGATGACGATTGTTGAATCTGCACAGCCTGGCAATGAACCCCTGTGCACAGTAGATGTCTGACTGGTATACTGATGGAGCAATAAGAAACTTGGGAGGCTTGCTTTAATAAACTGTTCAAGGGACACTGAAGATGATTGTGATATGCAAACAGGGCTGTTTCATTATGCATAGTCCTTTTAACTTCATCTGCGCAACACTGCAGAAATATTACCTCCCCTATGAAACTGTGTGCCATTTCACCTTGTATGAATTTTGTATTGTGGTCCAAAAGAGCATTGCTGAGATGTGCACATCTAGTAGGCTTACTCATTATGTTTTAGGACGTCAAGCACTTTGCCCTTTTTAGGGACGAATCTAGTAACAGTGCATTGTTTTTCTTTTATTATTCTATATCCTTTGTAAACTGGATCCTAAAGTGGCATAGTATTCTTTCTTAATCATGTTTCAGTTTTGACATGTACTGAATGCACTGAATAGCTTAATAATAAATATAGTTGTATTTTTAATGTATAGATAGCAATTTGCTTTACTGTTCTCTGGTGGCACAACCCTAAAACAGTTGTGCAATTTGCCTTGTAATATGAAGCTTCTGTAAATCAAGCGTTAACAGTCAAGTGACCGCTTCATACTATAGTAACCACTGCAATATATTTCATTGTGGTTACTGCACACACAATGTAGAAACAAATATTGGAAATAGGATCTTGCACATAAGTGTGACTGAATTAAGTGAGAGACAGAGCACAATATTCAGCATATGCTTGGTTATCTGATATTAGTGCTTTGCAGACATCTCAGCTGCTTTTTCCATCCTCTGTCACATCTACTGCACAGTTTGTGCTTCAGATGTGCCTTCTATTGGCAAGTTCATTCTAATAAACTGCTGTTTTTGTGTAAAAAAAAAAAAACTCACTGAACGTTTTCAAAGCACATCTCATATGCAAATGGTATGCCATTGTCTTATGCCCTTTAATGGCTGCATCAGTCTGCAATGCAAACACTACTGTCACTATAGCGCGCACACATTGTGTGCAATGTAAGGGGCTTGTGCAGTCACACTGCCTTGATTTATAGAGGTCACATGAGCAGGAAGTTACACTAAGGGTGCTCAAGCCGTTTATGTTCACTTTTTAAGCACACAAAGGGTGATGAGCTCTTTCAGAATTACAAAGTTAAACCTATAAAAGCTTTTGGTAATTTCTGTTGGGCATCAATGTATTATTAGAAAGCAATTAATATTCCTCAATAACCGAGGCTTTAAGTATTCGTTTAAAGACCAATGTGCTTGTAGTTGATGACTTTTTTTATTTAAAATTATTATTCCTAGTTCAATTTTGCAGGCTGCTCATGTTGTCCTTTTGTTGAGTTCTATTTAACAAATTGTGTCTGACCAGATATGAGTGATAGCCAGTAAATGTTTGTAATTCCTGTCACTATTTCATATATGAATGTTGGTAAACGTATGTAGTGTATTGTAAGCTTTCTTTACTTGCTGATCTTTTATTGCGGTGTATGTATTAAGTAAGGCCTTATGAAAACCAAAGGCATGGGAGGCTGGGCAAGGCTATTTTCATTCTACTCTTTTTTGCTTCTTTCAAAAAAATGCAGGGTACAAAGGTATGCTTTTTTTTTCTTATTTTTTTTCTTCATCCTACAATGGGGAGAATTCTCTTAAGCTATTAAAATGTAGTTTTTGTGCCTAATAGGTATTGATTCATTGAATGTTATATAGCTGTCACTTCTATGTACAGATATTATGGAATGTGTGGGGTAGTTTCTTTAGAATGCAGAGTCACTGCCATTGATTTTTTGACAGGCTATAAAAACACATGGGGTATGAGGATACATCTTGGGTGGCAGCTGTTATGAAAAATACAAGATATGGTTCTTGCTTTACATCATGCTTATTACCAATTGTATACACACTGAGTAAACAGATTCTGGATCACTGTGCCATTTCCCTGTGTCTTTAAGAAAACAAAGAGCAGATGGGAATACTGTGGTGTGTGTGTGTGGGGGGGCTTTTAACTTTCTCATATTAACTTTTTATTATTTTTTTAATTATTTTGTTTAGGTGACATGCATATTGTGTAAGTCACTATTCACCCCTATGGAAAGTATGGTTTGCTGGCAGCAGGTACTAAAACTAATGTAGGAAATGACCCCTGCTGTTTCCTCTGGCAATTTATAAGCCAGCAATTACACCCAATATAACATACCGTATATCCCATTTAGGGTGACCGTGAACAGTTTGATCCGTCCCTGTCTTATGCTTTGTACATTGTGGATTGTGCCATTGACTGTGAGACGCATTTGATATTGCTGTTGGAGTAGTGATGATCCTCATGCTACCTGACATTCCCTCTAATCCCACCTGTAAGTTGGCTTTTCTAACAAACTTTTATGAGACGTGTATCATTATGGTCGTCCTTCCTTAGACACTAAAATATTAAATAGAGAACAACAAATTTGTTTATTTATGAATCACCTTTAATATGGCTGTGCAAAAGGTTTATATAGTCTTGCGGGTAGACATAATAATCAAACTGCCAGCAGTCTATTTACCAGCACTGAGTTAATTGTTTCAGACAGTAGACTTTCTCAAATGGTCAGACTGAAGCACCTTTTTTTGCTTTGCATTTCTTGCAACGGTCAGTCATGTTATAGTAACTGACAGGTTTGCATTTAAAAAAATGAGGTACAAGTCCTAAGATACAATTTGCCTTATATGAAATAGCCAATAAAACCCTTGTGAAATTTAGGATAATCACCAGCAATTCCATTATTTTTATTTGGTTTTGGTAACCCTGATTTAAACTAAATATAAAAAGATTTCCTTAATTTGTAACATTTTGAGCTTATAAATATACATGAACTGTACATTAAATATACAACCTATAATAACTTTAATATTGGAAATTTAAAAAATGATTCATAATGGGAACTTTCCTATTATCAACAACTGATCGTATAATTACATTCAAAGACTGCTGAAAGAAAAATTGGGGATGACAATAGTTTGTACCTAGATTAATAACATGTTTACAAGTTACATCCCTGAAGATCCATTCTGATAAGAATATATTTTATGGTGTATAAAAGAATACTTGTGAACAGAATAGTACTAAAAGGATTAACTGATTGCTAAAAGTGATTGCATAAAATGTTGCACTTGTCACTGCCTGCACTGTCAGCCCTATGCATGTTTTATTTTCTCTCAGTAGTCTCTTGGCTGCATTAGGTATGCTGCAAGAGCTACGCACCGCTTTTGGGTCATATTGGCCACATCATACTACACACTGTTTCCTAGATAAATATATTTAATATGCAAACTGATTTACCATTTCAGTTTTCAAATTAAACTTCTGACTGGTGAGCAAGTTGGGTAACTGTTTGCATGCCTTTCAAGCATTCTAAAAGCTAAAAGACTAAAAGCATTTATTAACCAAAACGTGCAAATATATATAAGCTGGGTTATATTCTGACTATAAGATTGTTGCCTAAGATGTGTGCCAAGTGTTGATATTTTGTCAGTAAATACTTCATAAAAGAGGCCCTATGATTTCTCCCTGTGGGGCGAGTATCTATGACCGATTCAAAACAGAGTGTCCAGTGTATGGTGACTGGTGGCCCTATCTCCTTATGTGCCCCCTCCCCCCTCACGTACATGTGCCTGTGTTTTCCACAACAGATAAGGTACAGATAACAGTTTTGTGTTCCTTTAGGGTAATTATGTCTTCGCTACCATTTTCAGTGTATTGCATTTGTGGAAAGTGGCACAGTGCCAGTTTATGTAAAGCCTACATCATACTGCGGGCTTGAATGTTTAATATTCACCAAGAAGTTCATATTGACCTAATGGTAGGCTGCGTATTATTATACCTATAGAAGTATTATAGAAAATAGTTGTGTGTCTGTAATATGAACTGGAGGAAAGTAAGAAAATAGCAACTGTAATTATCTCTCTATATTTTTTGTCTTTCAGCAATGAAAAACAAAAAGTAAGTCCTGAAACCATGGTGACAAAGACTTGCTTTTATATTTTAATGGAAAGACGAGTCTTTGTTATTACATCTGTGAATACCAAAGGGCAATAGAAAATAAATATGTTTTTAGGACAGACCATTGGGACAGGAGATATTCCTTAAAACAAGCAATTTGAGTTGACTTGACAAATGAAATAAGCAGGTAACCTGTCTTGCTTTTTTTCTGCTAAGCATATTTCTATTTTGATAATGCTGATTGCCAAGCTACCTATATCTTATGCAACAGCAAACAAACTGTTTAATACTTGTCTCCTACTTTTCATGTATGTTTTACTTAAAGGGGCTTAACATGGCAAAAAAATCTCTATTGTGTTTTACAGGTAATGTTAAGCTTTGCTAGCCAGTATTTCATTGTTTACAAAGAAATTGTTTGGTACCTTACAGCCCCAAGTCTTTAGCTGTTTTTCTGTATCCGTGTGACCAAAGCCATTCACTTTAGACAATCAAAGGCAAAAGCTGTTACCTTAGACTTCTTTCCTTTTTCAATAAAAAAAAAAATGGCCGCTCCCATTCAGGAAGCTTGAGGCTGTAGGAAAGTATAGGATATCTATTATATGGACACAAAACATTTTGGGGTTAATGAGGGGCTAAGAACGTGCCATGCGATATAACAATTACATGGACATAAAAATATACAGCACTTATACATTTCATTGATAGAATTGGAGGCAAATATTTAAAATTGCTATGTTCTTCTATTTCTAACCTATATAATATAGTTGGCGGGCCTGTCAAAGCTTTAACAGTGTGAGTTTTTTTTTCATGTAATAGTGCAGGTGTATGTGGTCTGTGCATTTGTAAAGTAATTAACTTTTACAATAATTAATTTCATCTGTAGTGTGCTTGCATAACACAAATAAGTATATATAGTTTTTCCCAGGAAATGTACCTTATTCTTTCTCCACAAAGAAGGTGTCCTGCTACTCATCGCCTCACAGCACTAAAATTGATCTTATTGAAACCCAAGGCTAACATAATGTCTGGCCGCTTTGCACAGCAGTTCAGCCTTTGTTTCTGAGCTTAGAAAATAAGCATTAAAACAAATGGCAACCTTGTGTTGTGAAGTTCAATGATGTTAATTGGCTTGTCAGATACTACTTCATTTCCCGAAACCAGCACTTACATATTTATTAGCCTGTGCTGCTCTATTTGTTGTTCTTTTTATATTTTTAAAAAGTGGGCACCCATTTATTCACTTGTATAAAACCGTATATGATTTTTTTTCTTTTCTCTTATAAACAGTCATTGTTTGCAAATACAAAGTCATTCATTAATTGGTAATATTTAATGCAATATTGAAACCTCTAATGCATGAATTTTCTTCTTTAATGCTTATTTGAATACATTTGCGTGCAAAGTTGCTCCAGCATCTGTGACCTTTTTTTTCAGTGTTACAAACTGCAGTTGTATGGTTGGTTTGTCTGTTTTTTTCTTTTCTTTTCAAATATCTAAAGATGACTTGGTTATATGAAAACAATGAAGGTGTCATAATAAAATGTTTAGTACATATGACATGCGTATCTATGAGATATTTAGTGTTTACGGTAAGCTATGGTACTGCCTGCAAACTTGTAACACGTTGGTGAATTTTGAGTTTTTTTTTCCCCGTAAACTATTAGAGTGTATGTATACTGCGTTAGTTTACATTGTAACCTTGATGTTTCCTTTTGCTGTATGTGTATATATTCCCTGAAGTCTTGGGGTTAAGCTATATTAAATGGCAATTTGGATGTTCACATTCAAGGTACTGTTCCAATAAAATGTGTCGCCACTGATGAAATCAAAGCTTTTTGTTTTTGCTCCCAGTGTAATTATTGTCTGAAAATTTGTCTGCTGACTATACATTGATTGCTGTATGAATTGTTGAGTGACTGTCAGATGCTTGTGATTTGTCACATCTGTCACTGGTTTCAAAATGAGACTGCTTTCAGTACAGATGTAAATCTTGTGCATTTTATCTTACATATTGTGTTTTAAAGCCTTTTTTTGATTTAATAGTTTTAAGCAATAAAGTTTGATATTACAAACCGTTTTTGTGGGATGTTTTTTTATATTATTTATATATATATATATATATATATATATATATATATATATATATATATATATTCATATTTCTGGAAAATCACAGCCTAATAAAACATTGTGTCTTTTTGTTGCAGTCATAAAAAGTTGCTGTGATGGATAAGTTACAAATGCTGAATCAGCTTCATTACACAAGGTTAGATGAGTGAGTGGATGAGTGTGTCACAGGAATGCACAAACCAAGTTGTCCACTTCTAGAAAATAACTTAAATGTCTAAATCCAATCACTAAAATATAAGCATTAATGTAATTTTTAAAAGTAAATTTGTTCTGCATTATTGAAAAGATAACTAGTGATCTTGTCAAGAAAATCCTTGTTTAGGCACTTCGTATCTACCAATTGTTCTCCTGTTTGTTGCCTAGTACTTGTGTGATGTTGGAAGTAAGTGTGTGCACTCTACTCATGTACATGAAGGATCATATGCAGCATGGCTGTAGGACGACAGCAGAACTGGGTACAACAAAAGGGTGAGATCCAAGTACTGTATATAAGAGCCAATTGTTTACATGAAATGAGATCTGTATTAAGGTTATGTGCCTTAACAAAGTTACTTATTATAGAGCATTTTTCATAAATTATCTAATTATGTTTATGATCTGTATTCTTTAAAACACCATGGGGAGAGAGTTCAGTTACACTTGTTAAGCTTATTCATCTTTTAAGGGGATTGGACAACATGAAGGGAGATGTGGCTTCTGGTGTCGCATGCCAAGGAGCGTTACATGTGACCAGGGTAGGTGGAAGTTTTTGTATCTTTCCTTTAATATGTTTCAGGGGCTAGCTTTTTTTTTTTCTAGCTGCATGTGGTTTGACCTCATTTGTATAATCTTTCTCTGCTTGTGTCACTTTGACATAAGCTGGTGACGGGCGTCAGATTGTTAAGCTACATACACACTTCCAATTATTATCGTTGGAAAACGAACGACGAACGTTCATGCACGATATATATGAACGATCGTATAGCACCGATCCTGCACATAGAGTTAACGACACGATCGTTCGTAGATATTGTACACACAATAGATACGATCGTTTGAGCGATAGAGGAACTATGTGCACGACAGGAAAGTGAACGGACGTTCGTTCATCACGCATGCTCTGAACATGGACGATCAACGAACGACCGTACACACGAACGATGTTCAACGATCGTCGCCCAATCCGATCCGTCGGTCCGGTCGTTCGTTTCCAGCGAATTTCGTCGGCGTCGTTGGTTACTTTTTTACGAACGATTTTTTGCCCAATCGATCGTTCGTCGTTCGATTGGAACGATAAAAATTGGAAGTGTGTACGCACCTTAAAGGTGACAAGAAACCTGAGACCATTCAGATAAGAAAAGTGTCTTTTAGTTTAATCTTTTTTTCTTGGTGTGTACTGATAAATATTAATGGCTATGAAATAATTAGGTTTATTCAAGGAATTGGTTAATTTCCACCTTTCAAAATGTTTTTTTTTTAGCCATACGTATACATTCCCTGCTGCTCAGTCTAGTTTCTAGTTTAAGTACTTCTTCCCTCTTGAACCAGGGGACAGATATTCTCACAGAAACCTCTGAAATAATTTCAGAATCCTCAGAGAATTCAGAAGAGGGAAAATGTTTCATGGAAAATGAGACGTAAATATGTTAGAGACTGCTAAGAGATTTTTACCTCACCTGCCCCTGTGTTACCCAAACAAGATGGGGAGCAGCTATGCACAAATGGCAATCACAAAAGATTTCCAGCTAAGAAAATTGCTTGTGTAGTACACAGCCTACCACAGGTTCCAGGGACAAACTAACATCCAATTGACCTTTAGTAATCACAATTTTTAAAAGTGCATGGAGGAGGGGTGCATCTGAACATTCATTCTGGCATCCCAAAGTAAAAGAAACCAGGATTGGGCAGCCAATCCTTACAACATGATGACATACTTAGACCAGAACTGCTCTATAGCGTGTGTGAAAATCCTGGCAAAAAAGAATGGCGTTGGACAGGCCAGAGACAATGCAATGGTTGTGGAATACATAGACAAACAGGCACTCCAGTTATTGTCTGGTAGAAAAATATGAATTTTTAGTATCAGCAGTTCACACAAAGGTTGACTTTAACTCTTTCCCCAGAAACATTGCTAAAAGAGTTCCAGCAGTCTTAATATTAGTTTAATTACCAAATCTCGAACAAACAGGGAACACCAGAAATAACCTTGCCTGTTTTAAAGAAAAACTGATGCAGGTTGTTCCTGCTTGCCTGGCTACAGCAGCCATTGAACCTCATGTTTTAGCTGGTTTGATGAATACATGAGCCTTTTCATCATGCCCGTTGTTTTGTAAGTAAACACCAGAGAGTGTCTTGCTGTTTTAAGTGCCTCCAACTCACAAGTGCTTCTTGCTGACAGGGGTAGCCTTGTCTCATCACTAGAATCAGTGAAGTCTTCATTAGCTCATCCCCAACTGTAGCTTCCTGCTTGATCTTGTTCATATAAATGTTTACTGCCCTGTTTCCCCTATAATAAGGCACTGTCTTATATTTTTTGAAATGCCAAATATGCCCTAGGTCTTTTCAGGGGGATGTCCTATTTTTCCATGAAGAAGACTACAGTACACATTTATTGTTGAAAATCACTCATGTGCCATTGATTGTCCCCCTTCTGATCACTCATGTGCCATTGATTGTCCCCTTTCTGATCACTGAATCGCCAGGTAACAGACTGTTAGGGAAGGGATCAGCAGCTTGCTTGTCCTTTGAAGTTACTTTCAGTTTCACTCTGCACTGCAGCCAGCATCGAGGAGTCACACAATATCAGGTATCGGAGGATGTCTTATTCAGTTTGTGGGGGGTGCTTTATTTTAATTGTTTGAGCAAAAATTGGGGGGTGGCTTATTTGATGGGGATGCCTTATCATGGGGGAAACACAGTAATATGTGTGTCTGTATGGTTAGGATTGGTCTTTTGATTCCTCATTGCTGAGGCTACAAGTACACCTTTAATGCCACCCCTACCAGCTGGACTTCTCTTAAAGAATAACAATAGTGTTCAAAGACAAAACTTTTTTTTCTAACTGATCCTACATTCCAAAATTCAAGAACTT
Source organism: Pyxicephalus adspersus (assembly GCF_032062135.1). Lineage (NCBI taxonomy): Eukaryota > Metazoa > Chordata > Amphibia > Anura > Pyxicephalidae > Pyxicephalus > Pyxicephalus adspersus. The sequence continues at coordinate 48,062,381 of NC_092863.1, forward strand.
GTCTTTTTTTTTTTAATCAAACACTATTCTGCTTTGAAATTACATGTAACAAAACATTGGGACATTAAAATATTATATAACTGACTAATAAATAGGAACCTAATTTTTACAAGATAAGTCTGGTGCTTACAGATTTACAGCATGAGCATTACAACTTCCAGAGGTTATAGTATACCCATTTACAGACACATGCACAGATTCATAGCTACATACTATTCAACTATTGTCATCCCCTAAACATGCACTGTAAGCACTCCCATGTTTCAGAAGGTCATGTAAAAATTAAACTGGGCAAACTAATAAAGTGTCCCTACACTGAGAGATAATGTAATCTGCCATTTCTGATCTGGATCAACCTGTTAGGTTGGATCCTCTGCCAGACTGATAATGCAGCTCAGATGTTCAGGCAATTGCCACACATTTATCTGAAGTATGAATGAAATATGTGAATGAAACCAAAAGATCAGCTTTACATCCAAGCAATGGGCATTGTTTAGAATGATTTTAACAATGACAGCCTCCATAGTCTCTCATGATAGATTATGTACCTAAATCAAAGCTATCACTATATAAGGAGATATATACGCTCACAACATAATTTAAAAAATGGTATTTTAATAGTTTCACAAGGAGATAGTTATTCGCTGTAAAGTTTTGCAGTATTTCGTTAGAGAAGCTAAGTACACTTTATGTACCCACATACCTGTATTACTCTACTTCCATAACAAAATATAAATCAAATGCATGCTATATACAAATGTAGCAAGTGAACTGTCATTGTTCAACACTGGGAAAAAACAAAACCTTTGTGAGTATGACACTCCTACAATTCATATGGGGTTTCTGTATTGGAGATTAGCAATTCATGGATATGTGTACAGTGCTGCACTGGCCCTCCTCTCCAATTTGGCTGCTTAACCTATGATGTATGTGATAGGTTAGGGGCACAGCAGGATAATTAAGCCACTAGCTTTCTAAAAGCAGGAGGTACCTTCTCAGGGTCCAAGTTAGGATTGCAACAGATATACTTATATTTACATACATAAAAATAAACAAATGAAACATTTTATTCAATTTTTTCAGAAATAAGACATCCAGTTAAACTGCTGCCATTTCCTCAGTCTTGTTTTCTGCTTGTGCACTGTTGTCCTTCTGAAGCTCCATCTCTTCACTTGATGGATTTGAAGTGGAATTTGTAGTATTCTCTGTATACTCCACTCTCTCAAACAAAATAAGAAGTTCACAATGTGGTGTTTGAGGAAAGAGGTCCACAGCAACGGCTCGGACAGGCCTGAAGGGGCGACCCTTCACACGATTTGATGGAGCGCGGCACAGACTAGAAAGGAGAAAACATATCAGGCTGGCTAAATCTGTAACAGATCTAGTAACTAGAAAGTATTAACACTTCACACCTGCTGGATTGAATATTAAAGTACCTTTATAAAGCACAGTTAAGAAAAATTAAAGATATACCCTTCATGTCTGAAAATACATGAATGGATTTTATCCTCTCACTCCCAAACCTTGAATTAGTTTAAGCACAGTGAAGACAAACCCATTCTGCTCTATTTCTAGGTAATATTAGTCCCAGAGATATGCCATCATGACAGAACTTTAAATAAAAGGAAGGTCAAAGATAAAGATAAAAAAAAGCACTCAAAGTGCCTATCTACTCCAAGCTTTCTGGATTTGGATGCTTTAAAATTCACTGCACTAGCACCATAGCACTGTACTTACTCCACAAAGTTGTTAAGGGCAGCCTTTGGATTACAAGACACATAGATGAGCTGTTTAAGATGCTCCGCTCTTCTAATTGCAATAATTACTTTGGAATCTACACATGCAACAACAAAAATCAAGGTTAGTTTAACAAAAAAAAAGACATTATTTATACATTATTCTATAGAAAGAAATGGGAGAGGAGTAGAGACACAATATGATAGCACTGAAAGGATAAATAAAACAGGCAGTTACTTACGAAGTCCTGCTCTAGGCGGGTCAACTATAGCGACTGGGTTGTGAGATATGAGGGTGTTAATCAAAGTAGGAAAGATGTCCTCTGCTTTACCACATCGGAATTCAACATTGCTCAGGTCTGTAATCATAACATAACTGTAAACACTACATACAGAAATCATCTGAGAACTCAGTACAAGTCATGCAGGGATATGTGACTTTAGAATTCCTGGGCAACAAGCCAGAGCAGATAAACCATTTCCAGACACTTGCAGTATTGTCCTAAAACTGAATTGTTAACGTCACAGTTTCCACTGTCCACTACACAATTGTTTATTGTTTTTATGGTATTTCCTTTACATTCAATAGGGACGAATACAATTTGAATTATACGGTCAATAAAAAGCAGAATTTATCTTTATTCCAATCCAAGGTTGCTGAACAACACTTCCGGTATATTTTTAAAGGATCAGTCCGTCCCTATTCACGCAAGATTCAGCATATTAGCAATGTGTACAGTGAGATTTAGCAATGCATTTGCAGATCTTTTGGCAAGCTGAAGTCTTTAAAGTACCTATTAGGACCAGTTAAGTAAGGGTAAGTACAGACCAGGAGTTCCTAAGAGTGCAACTGTACAATCAGTAAATCAGAATAAGTACAGAAAAAAAATGACACTTACTGTTTAACTGAGCATTAGCCCTGGCATCTGCAATTGCTTCCTGGCACAGTTCAATTCCTATAACTTTCTTCACTCTCTTTTTAACAGGAAAAAATAAAAAAAAAGTAAAACTTAAGACTGCCACGCAATAAATGCAGAAAGACTGCTAGTCTAATAAAACTATGCCGCCAGGGAGCAGAAAGGTCTTACCTTGGCCAGTGAGAGACCGATGGTTCCTGTCCCACAGCAAACATCTAATACAGTGCTGTTCTGGTCCAGCTGAGCCCAGTCTGCAATTGTGGAGTACAAAACCTCAGCTGCAAGGGTATTAACCTAGAAGATATAAATTGGACCTTCTTTCAAACCCGCTAATAAACCTGGGCTAGGTGAGCGAGTCATTTTTTTCTGCATTGTGCAAATACCCTTTTTAACATATTTATAACATAAAATGTTTAAATTTTATTTGTACTTGTTGGTCATATTTGATTGCTACATCTGTAAGTTTTGTTTTATGAAAAACAGACTACAGTAAAACAGTGTACAGGTTCTTTACTCCCATATGTTTGAATGTTTCAGAACCTCTTCTAGAAGAACAATGTTTTAGTTTGTCTTTATAATCTAATTGCTAAATAATATTTACCTGAAAGAAGGCATGGGGTGAAATACGGAAAGTGAGGCCAAGCAGTTCCTCGTAGATGTACTGCTCCCCACTAACATGCTCCACAGGTAAATCTTCCAGGTTTGGTGATTTTCTAGAAGACAATAACTTTCACTTAAGGGTATGTAAACCCAAACTTAATTTGTTAAATATGCCAATGAAAGTGTTTTTTTTTTTTTATATCAGTTTATTCTTGTCAGCTGATAACTTCCTGTGCAGAACACCTATTCATTACATTGTTCCCAGCTATCTCTTAAGACTATTGACATAGGCAACATTTTAAGACCTGGGAAGGGTTTCCTTCTAACCCCCTTGTGGTTAAAGTTGGGCTTTGTGTCAGGTTAATGTAATACTATGTACAGTGTTTTAATTATAACCGTTTTTTGTAATTGGTAAAAACTTAACCAAACTTACAAAACTTCCCATTATTTATACATTTTTAGAACAGTTAAAAGCACATCTAAAATCTAAAAACAAAATGCAATACATTGCAGAGTACCAGTTCCTACACACAGTGGCTGCATTTTTATTTATTCAAGTTTTTCCTTTTCCTAGGATGACCATATTCATTTACCCTATTAAGACAAAATCTTTTCTCTATGCTGTTGCCCTGAATGATTATATTTAAAACACTGTAATACATTTGCCTGACACAAAGCTCAACTCCAACCACAACCAGAGTGGAGAAGGGTTAGAAGGGGGTCCATCCCAGGTCTTCATAGTAAAGATTTCTCTTACTCTGACACTTAAAAGAAAATGAAGGAAAGGCAGTGAAATCCAAAGATTCTAATATATAATATAATCTACCCAAAACTATAAAAACAAGGTGGAATGGGCAAGATTTATCGCAAATTCACCTACTAATATCTAATTATTACATTTAGAGAGAATCAATTGTACCAGATCTAAAAATTATGTTCTTCACAAAGGCTATATAAATATAAGACAGCTATACAAACAAAAAAGCACATACATATTATATACACTGTATATTAGTGCACAGAATGCATAGATACAAACATGTTCTGCCTTGGTTGGGTATCTCATTACAATAAAAAGAACAAGAAAAGGAACTGACAAACTAACCTTTGACCTTCCTCAACAAAATAAATAGAAGTGATGCCACTATCTTTTCCAGGTCCCTCGGAGAAGAAAGCTCTCAGTGATGATTTTAAATCTGCCAGGGCTTCCTTGCTCAATTTCTATTGAAAACAAAAACTATACAGTCATTTACATTTTTTTTTAAGGATCCAGCCAAATAGCATTTCAAATGTGTGATTGTTACATTTGATAATGTGTTATGGGTCAAAATGTTCAGGGGGGAAAGGGCGATTCTCTTAAATTTACTACTAAAGTTTACAGACATACCCCCCTGTGGTTTGCAGCACACAGACAATGGATTGCATACCTGAGGATGAAAATATACAATGACCATGACATCACCCTTCCTACTACTACGCACGGTCAGCTGTTTCCAGTGACCTTCATAAGTCTCTGGGCTGTAGACAGTGTATGATGTAGACCTGTAAGAAATTCACAAAATAAACACCATTCCATTACCCATCAATAGACCAATGTACAATCAATTAACTTACGCATTACACGGATATGGCATGAGATTGACCTGTGAACAACACCAACAATGGCAAGTATGATGTAGCCTAAACAAAGCCTAAAATCTTGCTTGACCAATTTGATTATATAAAATATTATTATGCAATATTCTATATTTACCCCAGGTTCACAGCAACAGGTTAGACAGCTCAGAATTGTACCATAAGGGAAAACAGATGGATAGTACCTTGACGGGGCTTTCAGTATTTAGATATTATTAGTGTCAGATAATAGGAAGTGTGATAGTACCTGATATATTCTTGAAAAGCCTTTACAACTTTTTTCACAGCCTCAGGAATGTGTAGTGTATCGAATGGTTCCGCAACAGCACATGTTCCACCCTTATACTTTCCAAGACGGAATCCAATTGTTTTGTCTTCCTGATTTGCTCCAACGCCAATAAGAAATTCACTTTTGTTTCGGTATTCTGTCTAATACCACAATAGGGAGAAAAGAAGGATGTTTACCATTTAAAGACGTAACCAATCCAATGCTTTAACATTAAAGGATAAATTAATAGTGTTCTAGGGCATAGTTTGAGAGTAAATATATTTTGTTTTAGGTCTACATAATTCAAAGCCAAACTTCAATTTCATATTGAACAAATTAGGAAAACAGAAAGCAGTACAATTGTTGTTGGTAAATGTCTTAAAAAAAGACATGTAAAAAAATGCTCAACATGCCCATTTACACTTCTTATATTCACTGCACAGCTCATGTACCATACACTGTACATTCCAGCATGCAAAGAATAAAAGTTTAGGAGAACCCAGCAGTCAAATATTTTCTCAAATGTATCCGGGGTCCCGAGGTAAGTTTAAACTTCCAACACGCTAACCTAATACAATATTGTCTTAACCATGTAAAGATACACACTAGATTCACAGAGTATCTGTACCTGTGCTGGAGAAGGCTTCACTCCTTCTAAAGGACAGCAAACTTTATTAAACTTCTGCTTCTGCACAAATAGCCATGGTAATAAGGCCTTGTTGGTATTCCCTATCTCCCTGGAGCAAAAAGAAACACATATCAAATGGTTAGAACTAAATTTCAAATATTAATAACACTAAATAAATGTTATGTTTTTAATAATGGTTGGCAAAATATTTTTACATCAACTAGTGTATATTTTACTAATAAATTACTATACACTAGCTGTAATTTGCAGAAAAACTAAACAAGACTGGGAGAGGGAGTCAGAGATCTGAATTTACACCTCATGTCAGAAACGGGGGGACAATTACTTTGTTAGCCTTTGGAGAACGTGTTCACATTCTTGTTCCTTCATTTTCAATTGCTCTTCATAGGGAACCTGCCACAAAGGAGTCACTACATCTGCAATCTGCTTATTGAGAGGCTCCTCCTCAGCACACTCCTGTGCAGCTGGACGCTTCGAATTAGGCTGCTCCTTGTCATCTTCCTGTTTTCTCTTCTTTATTATAGGATCAGCCTTTGGTTTTGCAAGCTTGACACTAAGGGCTCGATTTTTCCACATTGCTCCATGTATAACTTTCATAGCTTTGTCCCTTTCTTCTTCACTTTTAAAAGTCACAAATGCAAAGGTTTGTTTGTTAATGAGCTTTATTTTATGAGGATTTAATCCATATTTGGCAAGAAATTTCTTAATGTCGTTAAAGCCTATATACTTTGGCAAGTTCTGTATCTCTACTTTGTAAATTTCTGATGTGAACAGATCATCTTTGATATATCTGTAAATTCCAGGGTCATCAGCATCGACGGTACTGTTACCCACGGTTGCTGCACTGTCACCAGCTCCTGAAGCATCCACACTATCATTGTCTGGTCCTGTATCACCTGTGCTCAACGCAGAATCAACTTTCATTTCTTCTTCTTCCTTGTTATCTTTTTCAATGTTGCTAGATTGTCCTAAATCATTTGGAGAGCCCACACTTGTCTCAACACCTTCCATTTTTATTTCTGCCCTGAAAAATAATATTAGGGAGAAAAATTAGGCAAGGTAACATTACTGAATTTCAAATATTGGCTTTTCTATATCTGTGTTAACTTATCAAAAAAGATTTGTAGAATAACCGCTTCTTACTTTAACCTCAGCTTTACAACGGCAGAATAAGGTCACACTGAGAGAGCTGCGTCTCTATAGGGCCTATCGTAAAATGAGCAGTCAGTTCACCAGACAATTATCATTACTTGTGCATAAATAACCCCCATTTTCTGAAGTACTGCCCATTTATAAAAATAGTATTAATCTAAAAAGATGAGCACTTTTCAGCAGCATTGTCACTTTCACTTTTGAAACAAGAAGAATGCTATAGTAATAAAGTGCTGATTAGCCTGATCACTATTTTATTGTTTTCAAAGTTGTAATTAAGACTACAGCAGTAGAAGTCTATGGCTGGATAAAGATCCTAGGGGTCTGTTCCGATGGGCTCTGGGCTTGTGTGGATGGGAAAATGCCACTTGCTTTCAGGAATGTTCTATTTGCATCTGACATCAGTTTCAGATGCTTTAGAGATCATTCAGGGTACATTTCATCTGCAGATGACCTCATTATAAGATAATTCAACTCACCTGTAAGCATTTTGTATAGAAAGAAACAGTCCTGATGGAGACAAAAGCCTTTGAACACAGGACCCTAATCCTGGTGTTTTACCTTTGTAAATGAAGAATATTGACAGGATTTCTTACATCAAACTGACATTTTTTTAATGGATTGCTAAAAGTGTATGTGCAAAATAAAACCAAGTATTTAGTACATCTCTGCAACACAATCACATGCTTATCACTTTAAAAAAGTACAAAAAACAACTTGGTTGTTCCAACTTGTTTGAAAATTGTGTTTACAGCTGAGAACACAGTGCTGTTGCTGTACTACAACCCTAACTCTTGAAATGTACAAATAATAAATACACAAATTGTGTAACTGGATCTAGTTGGAGGTGGAGGATAACAGTTGGAGGTTTGGTGGTAAACTTAGTCCTGGATATCCGCTTCTAGGGAAAAAGTCAGAAAATAAAATATATCCTAAGCAAATATTTACCTGTGTCTACTCTGTGATGTTTGTGTCCATTGCTTAGCAGAAAAATTACAGCTCTGCAAGCTTTTAGACCTGTAGCAGAAATGGAAGCTTTCCTTGGATAATTTGCTGCTTTTGTGTATTGTTCCTACTCTAGCCTCTCCAAGTCGAACAAGGTGTTTGAGTGCAGGACCTCCTGCAACTTACAATAAAGAAAGAAGTGTGTGTGTGAGTGGATATGATTTAGACTAACTAAACTGCGGTTTCAAAGCCGGATACATACATAAAGAAACAAACCTGAGATTGAAAGGTAAGCTAAGTTTTTGTATTAGCTTGTTTAGACATGCAGATTGACTGTTTACAAAACATAAGGGCTGCTTGCTAGGAAGAAAAGATTGTTAAAATTATTAAGCTGCAACCTGTGCATTTAAAATTAAAAAAAGTTATCCTGTCAGCATGGAGTAACTTTTATACAATAGTCTATACTGACACCCTAAACACTCTGAGAGGGCAATGGAAATGGATAAAATAAAATAAGGAAATCTATCCCCTTGGGATTAGTAGTGAATGTGAGATCCTTTTATCTGTGTCCCCCATTTATATGCCTATAAACAACTGCAACAAAAACTCAAATCCCTGCACAAGCTTTTTAATGAAAGTCTATGGGAGTGTTCGAGTGGGAAAATGACCCTGAAAGCTACTTGGACCTTCTGAACAGCGACGGAGCGACGGAGCGGCACCCTGCTGCGCGCTCTCCCCTTCCCTTTCATTAGGATCGGTCGTCGTCCATGGATCCGCCAGGACGGTCGTCGGACGATGGACGACGACCGACTGTACACACGGCAGATTTTCGCCCGATAATTGGCCGATACCGATTATCGGGCGAGAAAAATTTGCCGTGTGTACGCAGCTTAAGAAACTTCAAATACACCATCAAGTTTTTACTTCAGAGACCCAAAGCACCCAAACACTTTGTGATTGTTACATGAATTTATGACATCCCACTAATAATGAACTGGCATAACTCTAACACTATTATATCCTAGGGTCTCTGTATCCTCTGAGGAAGCCCACCTGGGTGAAACGCATCAGGTTAAGACCCCATCCTCTGATTCATGATTTATATGCAAGTCAGTAATTTCTTTATCAACTAATATAGTGCCGATAGAGAACCTTATTATGCCATTCTGTAACATTGTTTTATTACTCTTTTAAAGTTTTTTTGTACCTTAATAAAAATGCTACTGATTTTGTAGATATTTTCCCCCCTGGTGCCTCTTAAAAAGCCTATCTTCTCTCTTTCTTTCCTTAAAGTTTCCCTGAGCAGCATGTTACTTGAAAGCACTGCAGCCCGAGGATCAAGATGACACCTGGGTAGCCAGCATTTTCATCAGCAAAGGAACAATTGCATTTCTCCTACTTCACACTTAAATTACGAATACATTCTACCTGAACCATTATTTTCACACATATGGCTAGGGTCCCTACGAACAGAAGAACAAAACATATCCCTGCATAAACAACACATATTACCAGCACCACAAACAGGCCGCTTCTTTCCTGTCATTTACCTGATCTCGCCCACACTCTGAGCAGCATGTGAGCTTCAAATGGGAGCAGACATGTTAATGACGTCACTGAGCAGAGCGTCGAATTGCGTAACCATTAAAAACCAGAAGTTGCACTTTGATTGTTGTAAATAAATTTACTTTGAAAGACTCTTTTTTGTGTCAGTCTTCGTGGTACGCTGGTTTATTCTTTCTTTTGTTCTTATATGTCCTTAAAAAAAAAATATAGTAGCCCTTTAGAAGTTGCCGGAAACCGCTACCTCGCGGACGGATGTGACATCATCCTGCGGCACCAATGAAGCCTACGGGATCCATTTTTGTAGCGTAAGGCGGCGTGACGTTACGTAGGATTTAGTACGTACGGCATTTGCGGCAAGTGGGAGGGAGGAAAAACAGCGCGAACCGCGGACCGAGCTCTACATTTGTGAATCCGGAGCATTGCCGCGTAATCTGCCTCCATCCTCTGCCCGATGGCCGACACCAAGGTACAGAGCTTTCGGCGTCCTTTCTATTACACTTCTTCCTTCTATAGGACTCGATATGGAAAGGTAGCGGGGTGGGGATGCAGCGCAAACCGGCCAGTATTGGGCGGGGGCCCTGTGGCGTAGGGCCGGCCCTGTTCCTAGCAGGTGAGGCCCGGCTCACCCCAATCACTGTCACTAGGCTAAGGGCGGCGTACTGTGCTTATAGAATCCCCTATATATATGTTTTGGTATGGCCCAGTATGGACAGGGTAACCCGGGAAGGCTGCCACCATTCCAGGATAAACCATTGCTGACTAATAATGGGGGCCCAGTTCTGCCGGGCTTTAGGAATGATATGATTTAGGTGGTGGATGGAGCGGGAGGGGTGGACGTTATTGCAGATTCGGTGATGGGGTTCTTAGTTCAGAATCTCCAGCATGTAGCCAGTGTGGTACCCATCATCTTGGAGCCTTTTTCATGCTAGCCAATGGTAGCACGTGTTCCCTATGATGTCTCCTGATTGGTTGATCACTTGGGCCCAACTGTGCCCCTCTGTAAATGTTTCTGCAGGGAGATGTAGATCTCAGAGAATAGAAAACTCTGAAATTCTCAGAGAGCCCGGATACATTTCAGTCTAGGCCAATCAATGTGTACCTACTGCCCAAACTCTTTCATGTTCAGTAATGGAGGATTGGGGCCATTTCAGACCAGTTTGTGTATGGGGCTGGTTTCCCTCTTCTAGAACAATTACCACACTGCCTGGAAGCCCCTATCCACGTGGATTTCCACCCAAAGTGTGAAAGGGGCTTTATATCCACTTCCTGTCCTGTACACTCGGAGGATCCCTACCTGATGGCTGGCACCTATAGGCCGATGTCATAGAATCCAGCAGGGCCGTGGAGTTGGTAGCAATTATACGGAAAGAGTATTGGGAAGAAGTATTCTTTTAAAAACCTTCCCTTTTGTACCTGTTCTGATAGCAACTGGAATATCACTATTTAACATTTTTTTTAGCTCTGCATTTAGCTTTAGGGTTAGTGGCAGATCTGAGCACTTTTGTCATGTGTGCATTCATAAAACCCAGGACTGGTTCTGTAAATGTCTTGGCACATACAGGTAGTCCTCGAGTTAAGGACATCTGCCATAGGGATGACTCCTAGATACCAACTCTGGTGTGCAGGATAAAGGTTTGATAGGGGGGTGGTTTGCATTACTTGCAGGAATCTTTTGCTAAACACAGCTGAGGTTGTGGGTGATCCTAAGGACTGAGCTCTTTCTGCAGCCTCTTGTAACTCTTTAATGACCAAAACAATCTCTACAGTTTCTTTTTGCATTTCAAAGCACCGCTTGCTCCAGAATGTTTTTTTGGGGGCTTTGCGTTTAACTTGGTGGGGATTTTATACAGTAACTGACACCGTGCAGCCTAATAATATGTTGAGACAAACTTCTGTCCTAATTGCATTGATTAAAATAATGTACATGTTCTGACTTACATAATAGTTCAACTTAAGAACAAACCTACAGTCCCTGTCTCGTATGTAACCCAGGGACTAGCTGTATTGGCATCTGGTTTATACCTAATACATAACTATTTGTCCATTGTTTAGCTAACTATCACGGTTGGTTGGTTGGTCTCCACTGCCTTCAATTGTGGAAGCTCCTGAGGATAGAAACCTTCAGTGTGTAAGCTCTGCTTATAAAAAGTTATTTGTTTCATCTGAAATGCGCAGTCAGAAGCCGGTGGGATAGTAACATGTTTTCTTTTTTGGTCTTTTTGGCTCCTTTGATGAGAGATCCTCTGGCACAGTGATGTTCTCAGTCATTTTTTGCCATGCTTGGGTCTACTGATGGATGTGGTTTGTTCCTGACTTTCTATGGCAAATGAAATGACAGTATGGACTTCCTCAGCTATGAAGAATGACCCTGATCTATTTTTCTACTCAAAATTCATTGTTCTTTATTGTCCTCATTAGTTGATTTAAATACAGAGGGAAAACAAAGCTGGATTTCTCTTCTTTTGTCCATCCATGGCTGGTGACAAAGTGCTGGTCAGCACAGATCTGCCTTTTTATTCTTGAATATGTCCGTATGGGTTTTCTGATTTACAGCTTTGCAGGACCTATTGTAAGGAACATTCCATTCAACTGTTATACATGATTTCACACTTAAGTTGTTAAACCTATTCTCCAGCTTTTTATTTTGTTTTGTAATGGTGGACATGGGCAAATATTTCTCCAACATTTTCCTAATCTACGTCGGCCTTCATGCAGAGAATATGGCTACCACAGGTTGTTGGAATTATAATTTATAGCACTGAGTTTTCATCCTTCTCCCTGTGTGGTCATGGGGACTGGAAATGAGAAGATCTCTGATAGAGATGGACACTCTCTTTATCACAATTTTGGGTTCTATTAAAGTTGATATTTGCATAGCCACCTCTATGGAAATAGGGATGTAGATGAAATGTATAAATTGTGTTCTCATAGTGCTGATACAGGGGAGGCTGAGGTTTAGTCAGGCTACAGATTAGTGCTAACATAAGCAGTCTAGCTAAACAATGCCAGGCATTTGTTATTCTTTTCCCCATATTACAGTCCTGAATGTTTTATCATTAATGTTTTAGCTTTTTCATTTAAATGTTTGGGATGTTCACCTGCAAAGTTATATATTTGAGTGTTCAGCATTGGATGTTATTAAGTAGTCAATGCAATTGGAAGTAAATTATCCTGCCTCTAATTTAGGAATGCGCAAGTAGTCCCCGGGTTACATACGATATGTAGGTTTGTTCTTAAGTTGAATTTGTATCCAATTCGGAACAGGTACATTATTTTAATAAATGCAATTAGGACAGATGTTTGTCTCAACATATTATTAGGCAGTGTGGTGTCAGTTACTGTATAAAATCCTCATTGTGATATAATCACAAACAAAGCAAAAAAAAGTTTATGGAACCCAGACATTTATTAACTTCTGGAGCAACCTGTTCTTTGATATGCAAAAACAAACAACTGCTGAGTTTGTCCTGGTCATTAAAGCCTTACAAGATGTTGCGGAAGGGCAAAAGATTTCTTCTGCAAGTCATGCGAACTGCCCCCTTCCATCAAGCCTCTGTTCTGCACAGGAACAAGCAGGGAAGCCCGGTTCGTATCTAGGAAGTTGTCTGTATGTCGGATGTCCTTAAATCAGGGACTACCTGTATATGCAACAGTTTCCTTTTTTTTTACCCCTGCTCCTGATATCAGAAAGCCAGCAGGAAGATGTGCACAGGTCTGCAACAAAATTACCAATGAAGATGACAGAGCTTCACCCTATGTTCTCAATATTAGAAGTGGTCAGGGCCAAGGTCTCCTGTGTGGCTATTAAAGAACTGCAGAGTAAAGTATGACTTGTCTTACTGCTGTTTAGTCCTGCTTTGCTATGCTGTAGAATTAATAACTTTCAGTGTGTTTTACAATGTGTGCCTTCTTTCAGGAAACACAGGAGGAGCATGAGACCTCTGTAGAAAACTCTGAAGATCCCAATCATGATCCTCAATTTGAACCTATTGTTTCATTACCTGAGCAGGAAATTAAAACTCTGGAGGAGGATGAAATGGAAGTGTTTAAGATGTAAGTTTTGATTCACTTGATGTTTTGTATAGCCATAGAAAAATGTTTAACAAAACAGTATGCATTTTATCTAGAACAGCCATTGCTAACATTTTTCATTCTACCTTGCTCCTGGGCTGAAAAGGAAACATTGTATTATCCCAATTATGCCCTGCCAAATTGCTCTTTCCCTTCAAACAAAGCTGTGTTCCTCAATGTGCTTATATACTAATAGCATCTGCATCTCCTTAAAAACTAGGAGTAAAGTTGTGCTCAGCAGAAGACAGGGTCACCAGACTGAAAGCCTGTTGCTCTTTCCTCTACACAGTGAGGACATTTGCAAACACAGCTCTGCCCCTCAAAAGTTTGATGTACCGCAGAGCTCCTCGTTGCTACGTAGCTGAGAATGCTGTTGGCACATTTGGGAATGTTGAGGGGCAGAACTGTGTTTGCTGGGGTAGAGCCATTGACTGGGCCCAGTTAAGTTGTAATAGGGGCAACCCTGGCCACAGCTCTAGTCTGGTATATGGGCTGTGCATCCCATGACTTTCCTACTTCGGTCAGCACTGTGTTCATGTTGGAGGTTCCTAAAATATAACTACAAGGGGTTATTGAGCTGACTAGTCACCCAGCACACAAAAATGTGCCAGGGGTTACCCTTCCCTGTAACAGGAAATACAGGGGCTGAGACACCCATAACAAATTAATTTTTAACAAGGATTTGATAACCATACATTATGCTTATATGTATTGAGTGAAGAAAGCACTCAAACTGTTTTTTGAAGGTTAGGTTTGCTTTTAAATTAAGCAAATATAAAATAATTTGCAAATAAATATTTCTTACAATTTACAGCAAGTAGGTGGGGCTCTATACCATGCTTTGGTTTTTAAACACAATAGTTACATCCTTTAAGGTTTTTTTATTATTTATAAAATGAGGTGATGGTAAATGTCCCAAGCAAGATTTTTTTTTTTTTTGCTTCAACGCTCCTTTTCAGTATTCATTGTTTACAGTTTTTTTTTAACTCTTTATTTCTTAAACAGGAGAGCAAAGCTCTTCAGATTTGCTTCTGAAAATGATTCACCTGAGTGGAAGGAACGGGGCACTGGTGATGTTAAACTCCTCAAACACAAGGAGAAGGGAACCATCCGCCTTTTGATGAGAAGAGATAAGACTCTCAAAATCTGCGCAAACCATTACAGTACGTAACTTTACTTTTTTTTTTCTTTTTTTTTTTTTAATGTTTTTTTAGTTGATCATGTAACAGCTAGGAAAGCGACTCCAGCAACGTTGCAAAACTTAATCTAATCCCGTTGGTCTTGGCAGTGTCAAATGTCTTTGACCTTTTACTTTTGGGGATAAAATTGATACTGAGCCAGTTTGACATGCTGCTAACATTACGTCACAGAGGAGTTTTAGGATTTAAGTTACTCAGGCATTACCATTTAAATAACCTACATTCTTATGCTATCAAATAGGGCAGCTCAGTGCTTAGCACGCTGGCCATTGCAGTGCTGCGTTCCAGGTTCGAATCTTGGCCAGGACTCTTATCTGCATGGAGTTTGCAGGTTCTCCCCATGTTTGCGTGGGTTTCCTCCAGGTTCTCCAGTTTCCTCCCACATTCCAAAAACATGCAGTTAGGTTCATTGGCTTCCCCCCACATTTGAAGTTAGTGTATTATAACATATGACTGAGGTAGGGACATTAGATTGTAAGCCCCTTTTAGGGACAGCTAGTGACATGACTTTAGACTTTGTACAGCCCTGCCTAATATGATGGCGCTATATAAATACTGTGTAATATTAATGCTGAAGCAAATCAAAACACAAAATTAAGTTTCTTGATGCTAACAGTATTACACATTTGGTTTGCTTTTGAGGCTGATGGGCATGGTGATGTATGAAATCTTTGACCTAAAAAAGAAAATTGTTAATATTTCTCATAAACCTATGCATAATGATTGCTGTCTTTTCAGTTACACCTGCAATGGAGCTAAAACCCAATGCAGGAAGTGACAGAGCCTGGGTTTGGAATACATATGCAGACTATGCGGATGAATCACCGAAGCCTGAGCTGCTTGCTATTCGATTTTTAAATGCAGAAAGTGAGTATTTTTAATCTTGAATATTATGTACATTTGGATGACCGTGAACACATTTAGAATATTTTTATGTTTTTTGTTTGGTTTTGTAAACATTATTCTTTTTTTATGTTTATTTCCATCAGTTTCCTAGCCTCAAGGCATGTAAATATTTGGTGTGCATTAGAACTCTGTTGTCCATTGAAGAATGCAGGCACTGTATACTTTCCGGTTATACTGCCACCTTCAAGTGAATTGTTTACATGTATCACAGCCAAAGATAATTCCTCTCATTGACAACAAACCCGTTTTTAATATTTTTTTCTTGGGTAAGGGTTTCTATTGCACTGTTCTCACATGCAGTTCTGAACAGCCATTGATTATGACCAAGGAACAGCATGAAAGTAATTTTAAGGTTTTGGTTAACGTCTTAGTTTTGGACAAGATGAAGTAAAATTAACATTCCTGTTGGGTTTTACAGTCATTCGAGGAATTACTTTGCTTCCTGTCTGGTATAAGGGTTGTCACACCACAAGAGGAAGTAAAAAAAACAAAACCTTTATCAAATGACAAAAATAGAGCTGTGATAAATAGGGGGAAGGGCAGATCCCCTATCTGCTTTTTTGTAATGTCGGCTAATTTCCTGCATAGTTAAAGGTTGTCACAAAAACAGTGAGAGCAGATTTCTATTATCAAATAGCTGTAAACATGAAAGGAGTTGTAACACTTTTTTTTTTTTTTTTTTTTTTTTTTTTAGCTTTAGATACAAATTTTAGGTAAATATAGTTATGAGGCTCTTACAAGCAAACAAATACACAATAACATTTTTATTATAGGCTGTTAAAATGTTACTGTACAAAACATAATTGTGACCAATAAGATAGGGGCAACAAGTCAGAAGCCATGGATAAGAAAAATGTGTTAATGTACTTGTTTTTCCTTTTTAGATGCCCAGAAGTTCAAGGCAAAGTTTGAGGAATGCAGAAATGAAGTAAAGGAAAAACAAACAAAAGGTAATTTAAACACATTTTCTTTTCTTAATGCAGACTCACTCTGTGTCTAACTGCAAACCTCCAGTAATGTCACTTTTTCAGTCTGCTATAGAAAAACCAGGATTGTATCTATGCTACTTTCTGCACAGGAAAGTGTTCTATGATCTTGGGATATTCTTTGATTTCAGCACGTGAAACTACCAGTATAACTGTATACCAGTATAACAGGATAAGTCTTTCTGTAAAGCTTATGTGTGTTACCCATATTCTACCAGTGGATTTCAGACTATAAAATTATTTGGAAGCATTTTTTTTTTATTTTGGACATAACTGAACTCAAAAAGAATAATGTTGGGTAGGTGTTTTTCTATAACACATCAGATTCTAACTGAGTAATTGATTTTGATTACTATAAGTTTTGATGCAGAACATTAATGTCTGCTGTGTAGTAGTGTGCTTTTGCTAGAATATGTAATTACATTATGGCACGCTTGCATCCCAGGGCTCCTTTAACGATTCAACATCCACTTCCTTTTGCCCTGACACCATTGCCGTCATCTTTTCTTTGGTGCGTTTTGCTATTTTGATTTACCGACCTATCGTGAACTGCTGCACATTACTTTACACCAGCATGACCCTCTGCCTAGATTGTAAACTTCCTCTATATTGTTGTATAGTTGGCATCACTGGCAAGATTTGAAGTATAGGAACAAAACAGGCAAAGCAGCAACTTTTAGCTACATATCTGTTTCCCAAACATAAAGTACTCTATTTCATGACTTTAGTTTGGTTCCAACATCCAATAAATGGTATTGCAAGTGACACCTCTGGGGACTTTTATTGTTAGATTTATTTCACTTTGACAACAAGAATGTCAGTTAATCTTGGGGGGGGGGGTATGCTTGATGGCTTTGTTTATCTGGCCTCACATTACAATTTGCAGATTCATGTTAATGGTGTTGGATCAAAAATAATTTACCCAAGCACTGGCCATAACATCCCAGTGACTTGGATGCTCCTTTCAAGTTCTGTGTGACAATTGCAAGGTTAACAAGAGCCCTAAATAATGTCCATATACTGCTTTACAGGGTAGTACATATATGGTGTCATCTGCCTCCTGGAGTTTTTTGGAATTAAGTTTTTTCTACAACTATCACGAGTAGCTCAGCTTGTTACAACTACTGTGATATGTTGATATGTCTCCTTTAAATAATGGATTGAGTATTTCATTCATATTAGAAATATCCATTATGCATGAAGGTCTCAAGCATTATTGATAAACCTCCCCTTAATATTTCCTTTTTAACCATTTATTCTTATATGTAATACCTAACAAAATAAATTATGCTTCTTTCTACCCTAACCTATTAAGGCATCCCTACTATTGTCTCAGTACCAACACCCTAAATCATGCATAAATATATTTCAGGTATTTCAGGTGCTATTATGTTTTTTATTATGTTTTATTTTTTTTTAACTATACTATAAAATTAGTTCCTGCAAGTGTTGCCTATTGGACCTAATAAGAACTTATATGTGCTGCTGGATGGGAGACTGTGCCATATTATTCAGTGTAAATATTCTCTGCATATGATCAACCTGATCCTGATTTGTTTTCAGCAGACTCGACCAAAAATGATAGTGCTGAAAAAGTTGCAGAAAAACTAGAAGAACTATCGGTAAAGGAAGACAAGGTGAAAGACCAAAAAGAGGATGCCAAACAAGAAAAAACAAAAGAGAAGCAATAGATCATCTAGAGCCTTGTACTTTTATTTTTACAAGGGACTTGGTAACTAAGAAAAAAGAACTGAGTTCAGACATTCAGGTTGTTTTTTCTAAGCTTTTGTCCTTCAGAAGAATTCTTAAGAAACAAAAATCCATTCCCCAGTCATGCAAATGTACTGTGTTCACTTTCTTTTTCCATAGTGGAAACACTTATTTATAGTCATCAAGTAACAAACAATCCAGTTTAAAAAGAAATGTAATAAAGTTGGGACTGGAATCTTTAATGGTTACGCAAAAAATGCATCTCAGCCGGGAAATGTATGGATGTCGCCTTTAATCTGGAGCGTTATATTAGAATTGAGCATCACATTTCTGTTGGCGTGGATGGGGTATACTTTTTTTTTTGTTGTGACCCTGTTAGGATGACACTGTTTAATCAAATAAATCTGAGCTGAGAATTAACACACCATGAGTTTTCATAGCATTTTTTAAAAATGTTTCCTTTAAATGCAGTAAATCATTTTAGTTTATCACCAAAGGAGTATTCCATTTGTATTGTGATCTGTTGCCATAGTGTCATATGCTAGACCATGTTCATTTTTGTTTTTTATTAGGATGGTTCAAGTTATTACCTGTATGTCTGCTCTTCATTGCTACTAATGCTTTAACATACTGACTTCACAACAAATAACTTGTTGCTCGAGTTTTTATTTTTCAGTTCATAAACTACATTAGGGTTCAGTCACTCTGCTACAGTTATTTGGATTTTTGAAGTAGTTATGTATTTTAAAGCTCTATTTTGTAGATTTAAAAAAAATGCATCTTTGTAGATGCATGTTATGAAAATGTGCCTTGTCTGAACTGGCTGTTAAAAGCTGATTTAGTGTCAGGTGGCCTGGGCAGTAGTTTAGGTACCTAGCCAGCTAATATCTTAGATGCTGACAACTTTTCAACTTTACCTTGGTTGTGACCTAATATTTGTCACTCCCCTTTAATAGATAACGGTTTAGAATTTATCATGTCTGTCCAAGCAATTTAAAACTAAATAAACAATTGTGGGTAAATATGAACTCCAAAGTTCAGGTACAACTATCTGTTTCATTGTAATACAATCCTAAATTCTTGTATTCACTCCTACTGATAGCTGATATCATTGAATGTTTCAGCACATACTCTGATTTTTGATAGTGTTTGCGATGTGATTATGCACTTCTATGA
This sequence comes from Pyxicephalus adspersus, assembly GCF_032062135.1. NCBI lineage: Eukaryota > Metazoa > Chordata > Amphibia > Anura > Pyxicephalidae > Pyxicephalus > Pyxicephalus adspersus. The sequence continues at coordinate 48,081,897 of NC_092863.1, forward strand.
AGGGAGTCCTTTTGGATCTAGTTAAATTTAACTGGCATCGCGTGTTAAAATTATATTTCATGTTCAATAACTTTTAGCACCAAATGAAATGCATGTGATACTAGCTTTGATTTTCAATAAAGAGCTTGTCTACGCCACAATCTGAGTTTTATGTGGTTCAGGTGCATCTACTCACACTGCCTGCCACATTTATTGAGATGTGCACGGAGGATAGAACTGGTGTGAGTGGTCATTTCAATAGGATGTGTTTGGTTAGATCCCACAATATTCTATATCTGATTGCACATCATGCTGTATTTGACCAATATAATGTGGTTCTATAATTGGATAGATCATGCCATCAAAAAAGTATACATTGACTGCACACTGACTAATCAGTCTGCAAAATATTCTTCGAGTCACACAAGTCTACTACTTTCATCAAGAGAGGAATAATATCTTTTATTGATCTATCAAGGTTTGTTGGCAGCCTATGAAATGTACAGCAACAGACAAAATGTATCACAATGGGCTCCTAAGTAGATGTAATTGATTTCTTATAATATTTTGATTGGTCTGTTGCAGCATTTTTCCTTTCCATAAACATTTTTCACCATCTCCAAAACTTGCCATCATTTTTAAATAGTTGGTTCCCTGAAACAACCCCCTCCAACTCATAGCCCAACATATATGTGTCTTTTCAACCATCCCCATTTTAATAAGAAAGAGAGATATTACCCGTCTTGAAATTGGTTTCTTATCTTTCTGTAGAGATTAATTTGCTCTTGATGTGCATGTTCTGCTCATTTCAAACAATTGGTATGGTGATGCATTTTAACATACTACAATTTCTCATATTAAGCTTTTATGTGCTGTTTTGTATTTGTAATTTGTGAAATGTATTTGCTGACAATACATTTGTATTGAACTATTTGGCTTAAATCAACCTTTTGGTTGATTGAAGCTATAAAAGGTCCCCAACTTTTTGGAGCTCATGGACCACTAAATCTTCTGATTCCGGACCGCACATGCATGGGGAGCCGTCGAGTGACGTCATGATGCCAGAACTTGTCCACTCTGCCATTGAACTTCTGAGCCTGCAATGAGAGAGTGGGCGGGTTGGGTTCCTGAGCCTGCGATCTATATGGGAAACATGGTCCATGGCTTTGGCAATTTGGCCCTTGGTGCCTTGAATTCTTCTTTAAATAGCTGGAAAGTTTTCCAAACTTCCCAGAAAGAGAAACCTAATAGGTTACCCTAGAAGGAATTACTGATTTTCTTTACATATGTCCTCCTGCCAAGTACTGTCAACTAAATATGCTTAAACTCTTTGGTCTGATTTTCATTACTTTTATGTTATATATATTCCCATCAAATGCTTCAGCTGTGTCTACATTCTGCACAAATGCATGCAGAACACTGGTCCTGTGTAATGCTCATATTGCACAGAAGCTAAATGTAGAAGTCAGGTGTTCGTTTGTAAGGATCAAATTTTAGTATTGGTTAAAATCCATGATCAGGCTGGTCAATATTGCAAAAAGTGACAGGCGATATCCTTTCTGCAATAACCTCTCCTACTTTCTTCAGCATCAGCTTTGGTTGCCAGACGTCCAGCTTGCTTTGCATGTGCAGGGATTGAATGAACTCCTGCATGTCCGGCATCATACCGGACAATCAAGATGAATAAAGATCACATGGAGAAAGTGATGGCGGTGCCCTGTGAGGGAATAGGGGGGGGGGGGGGGGTGTTAGTAACGTGGGCTGTAGTTCTGATCTATAAATTACTTGAAAGTATTACAAAATGGTTTTCCACTGGAACAATTTCCCCTTGTTTCCCATTGTTCTCTGCTTTGTCTATAGGACGGGACTGACTTTTTTTTTTTTTACTAAGTTTACACATAAGTTATTTTAAAATGCTTTGCTTTAAAAAAAAAAAAAAAAAAAAAAAAAAAAAAAACCTTTTTGTATGAGCTGTTTCTAAAGGGTTTTTATCCAAACTATGGTGCAGAGAGCTAGAATAGGGTAAAAATGCCCCACAAATTCCCATAACCCATTGCAAACATTTTCCTCATTCATTTCAGTGGAGTGTTTTAAACGTTTGTAACAAACAGCAAGCATTACATGTTCTTAAGAACAATATTTAAGTAGAGAAATAGGGTATGCATTAATTATAGTTAAGCTCATGTACGCTTAAAGCTTTAATCCATCATCTGGGTAAAAAAATTTGAATAAATATATACTGAATGTTTTTTTTTTTTTTTTTGGCCCATTTAGACCTGTGAGTGGTAGTAACGTGTTTTTTTGCTATGGGTTCCTATAATGCCTTGTGATGTGATTCCATTCACCCTAATGCATCATATGACATAACCTTATTGATCAAATAAGTTTATTGTACTGGTCCAGAACAAGAATGCTAGTAAGAACTTCTGTCTCTTACAACCTGCATACTTTTTTCCAGTTGTGTAAATAAAGCATCACACCGCCTATGATGTACCTGAACACAACATTATCACTGACATACTGACTACAGCACTACCATGGTGCTAGCAGCAGAATGAGCCTAGATTGACACCTTTGCATTTTAGCTGGAGGCATCTATTTCAATTATGAGAAACCACATTAAACTTTATTGTACATTGTAAAATATATTAAACACATGTTGACATGTTTTGAAGCCTCCCTGCAGGTTGATTTACTAAAGGCACATAGACCGTTCAGTAAGCTAAATGCTGTGTTCTCTTCCAACAGATCAGCAATCACGTCCTAGCAACATTTTGTTTTTACTTTCTTTGGCATGTAATTTGGTGTTCTTGAGCTTGGGTTTTTTTTATTTTCATTCACTTATCAAAGTGAACATTCACGTTGCTAACTAAACAGATTCTTGTAAATGAACCCCGTTATGTGCATGCATTGTCTTGTGTGGGCTAACAACTTTGAAAAGGGAACCAATGTCTGGGAGGAAAAGGGTCTTGTTACAGAACACTTTACATTTTTTCCTTCTGGAAAGTAGGCATGGTTCCAGGGATGAAAGCAGACTGCAGCCTGAATGAATACTGGCTGGAAGGAAATGCTTGTCTCTAAATATATGCATGCACTTCTAGTCTAGTCATAAGAACTTCACCTTCATATCTACTACTCATTTGAGCTGATACCAATGAAATGACTATATAGTTGTTTCATGTAATGATTATTTTAATGAAGGAATCATATTCCACAGAAATGGATTGCACAATGCAATGTTCAGTCAATATATTATATACATTTTTATAATATAGTTTTCAGTATATTCATTTTTAGTTAGACATTTGTATCTGACAGTTGAACTATAAAAAAAATTAGCAATGCAGAGCAATACTCCACAAAAAAATGCTTTTATATCAATGGAGCCTCCACTCGAAATGTGATTATTATGTCAGAGACTGCAAAGTGATCACCGTTGGCAATTACTCGGATTGGTTTCTGGTTGTCACCGAGCCCCTGGCTGATTGAGAGCTGTCAACTAATAGATCTAATGAAGCAGAACATTAACATAAATGTGTTGCAAGAAAACACATTTGTCCAATGCGAACATCTTTTATTTTATATTCACCACTCATCACTAAGGCCTTATAGCCAATCTCTAGGCCCCTGTGCAGTTACATGACGGAGAGGGTAACACCACCAATCCCACTGAACTGACACCTGCCAAATCTGGGTATTTTAGTTACTTCTCCAATGGAGACTTAAAACAACTAAAGCCTGGGGATACTCATCTGTCCCCATTCCATTGCACTCCCATCTTTTCTCCCTTCTGCATTCCTATCTTTAGCCTTCTTTATTTGCTGGTAAGACGTAATTCCTGTGGAGTCACATGAAAGTTCATTCGGTGTTGGCACCTGCAAGGGAAGCCAGAATGGCTGCATATCCCTGACAATGTTGAGCTGTGCATTAACAGCAGTTTTGACAAATGGGCGGCGATCAGGCATTTAGGAATACTGATTACAAAAAGTAACATCATTGCCAAATTTTTGAAGTGGATCTTTTGTTCTAATTTGAGTATAAAGTGGTAGGTAGATGAATAGGGAACAGTGTCTCGTTTAAAAAAGGCCCTTACACAATTGTTGGTAAATTTCAGTAATCTAATCAAATCTGACTTGTGTGGCTAACTCAAAGGGCTGTATTCATAAAACTGGGAATATGACATTCCCCCAAACATTCCCTGGTGGGAATCAGTTACTACCATTAAATCACATGGACCTGGATGTTTGAGGGTATGTCTGATTCCCTGTTTTATAAATATAGCTCATTGTGTATGTAAACCCTTACAATGAATGTCTCCTATTTTCTCTTTTTGGTCTGTAAAATATACAGCACCTTAGGAAGGATCTTGTTTGTTTTTGCCAATAAAAACAACTTTTTATACTGTCAGAAATTCAGAGCTGTCCTAATTCTTTCATGTATTCTGTGTTTTTCAAAGGGGTTCCTATCTTAGGTTATTAAACAAATTGTTGTTATGTTAGGTAGGATAGCTACCTGAGAGATAATGGGCTCCACCTTCAGCAAAAATGCACAAACAAAAAATTGGTTCAACAACGCTCCCATCCTTCTTGCCCCTAGTTTGTGTTTCCAACTGTCCAATATTTTTTTTTCTTATTTGTGAAAAACTTGGACATTTTGTTTCAGATATTGGCAATATGCTATGATAAGATTGAAATCTGGGATTCTCTGTCAGTAGTGGCAAAAGGAATGGTTTACCTAGCAGATATGGTAAGTGGATTTATCAGAGCCTCAGCTGAGGCCAAAGTTTCTGTTAACTCTGCCATGAGATCCATCTGGAATGGCACCTTCGAATTCAAAATTATAAGGGATCCCCTTTGAAGGAAACCTGCTCCACCCAGGCATTGTGGGATATAAAAGGGTTTTCATATCAAATCAGGCAAAATGTAGCCCTAACACCACAGCATTATCAAAGGCTTGTTATCAAGTTTTTAGTATTTTTTTTATCTAGTTTTAGTATTGTGCTAAAAAGTGATGCTTTTCCTGGGGTAGAGGTAGAATATCCCTTTTTATGGATTGGTGGTAAAATATCATGGACAGTTTAGCACTTTAGATTGTGAAAGAGGTCTATCACCTAGAGTTGGCAGACCCCCTCCTCCACCCAGAGGTTCTACATTTCAAATCTGCAGAGGCAGAAAGAAAGCAGAAGCAGCATTGGATGTTCTCTCACCTAAAATGAAAAGTAATGCTTTTGTTAGCAATACAGCAAAGACTTGGTCTCTGGTACATTTCTAGTACAAAAGCCTTCACAAAGCACAGGATGATCATCAGCATCAAGGACCTAAACACATTCTTGCTTTAAAAAAAAAACTAAAGGGAAAGCATTTACTTGAAAGGAAATCTGCCTCGTCAGAAAGCCTAAATGACATCCTTAGGTCCTCAGGATCTATATTTACATTTTACCTCATCAGCAGTATCTTCAGTTTGTTCTTCAGTCCCAGTTATTATTGGGAATTCAATCTCCTTTTTCTCTCTTGGTGGCTCCCTACACAATTTCTTTACAAAATTCTAGTAATGACCTACCTCAGATTGCAGCAAATTTCTCTTATGTCATGCCTGAATGACAATTTATTTTTTTCCACACCAAAGAAAAGCTTTTAAGTTCTTGAGCTGTTTTTTTGGAGGCTGAGATAGAAGGTGGACATTGACAAATCAACTTCAGATCCATCCCAATCCAATTATTTTTCTAGGGTATATTTAATGCCAGAGGAAAAGTTGTTCATGGCTACACAGGATCAGACAGGAACGAAGATATATGATACAAGTTTTAGGACTCATGGCTTCAGCAGTTCTGGAACTCATTTGGGTCAAATAACAGTGCCACCAACGTTCTTTCTGGAGAGGTGATGTAGAAAACTCTGGACTTCAAGATTGCAGTTCCCAAGGAGATTTTTAAAAATCTCTCTTAGTCGGAGAATACTCAAAATCTAAGCTCTCTAATGTTCCCAGCACTTTCTGCTCAACAATACTACAGATTCAATTATCTGGGGTTGGGTGGTCCACATGGAAGGTTCAAAGGCCTGGGGTGCGTGTGGAAACACTCATCCAATTTTAGGGAGCTTTTGACATAAAAAAAACAACAGTAAAGGGAAAGTTTGTTCTCCTATTTTTAGACAATGCTACAGCTGTGTCTGTAAATCTTACCCCCTTTAAGCTTGGTGCAAGAATCTTATCGGACACAAACTCAAACCAGTAATAGTTTTCTACAAAGAAATTTCACAACATAGTAGCAGACTACCTAAGCAAAGTTCATATTCAGCAAGGAAACTTTTCCTGGGTGCTAAATCAGGAATTCTGGATTCTGCATATCACAGAGATGTATAGGATCCCTGACAGATCTTTTTGCATTCAGAAGGAACAAAAAGGTAGAGAACCTTTTCTTTCTCTATAATCTAGTGCATGAATGCACTAACTTTCAGATATTCAGCCTGGCTTATGCCTTTTCGCCACTAAACATATTATTGATAATGATCAGTCAGATTATGGAGGACAAGGTGAAGATAATCCTAATAGCTCATTTGCACTGTAGATGGAGCTAGTTTTCCAGTCTCTTGTTCCTGATAATTGTTTGCCTTAATTTGCTGCACTTTTCAATCTGGATTAAGAAACCTTTGCAAAATTAACCTTCCATTGCTGACTAATGTGCTGACTACAAGTTCCAGTTAATTGAAACCTGTTCAAGAGATCCACTTATTAGCCGATCCTTATTATATATTTATATATTTTATACTACAGTATACATTTACAAAAAATGTGTATACTATAGCTGATCTTTTTAGAATTCCCCCGTCAGACTGATGCATTTTTCTCAAAACCATTACCTCAAAGTCCATTACCTGTAATAGGAATGCAGATATGGAGTTCTGATTTACAAAAATAAGTCAGTTTTGATGCAGTCTCTTACCTGTAGCCTCATTGCATGCATGCAGACCAAGTTTTGTAAATCTGCAGCTTCAGTTTTTTTACAGGCAGAAAAAAAAGCTTTATATACAGTTTTTTAGTTCAAGCTACAACATGGGAAAAAGCATCACTGCAAACAAATCACAATTTCCTCTCACATGCATGCTTGAAAATGTGACACTTTATATGCTAACAATCTGTTACTTTAAAACAAACCTGTGTAACCAATGAAATGTGTTCATTTGAATATAGCCTTTAAGGATTAGAGATGGGGTAAAGAATATATACGGTAGCATTGGCATTTTATGTGTGTGGTATTTTTGTGAGAAATTCAGATAGCATATCTTAAAGTGTGTTTCTCATATGACTGGCATTTTATTTTCAGGAAAACTACACTGAACCACAGCAATTTTTTTTAGGAAACTTGGTGTGAACAGGCCTTCAAAAAGACATAGTTACTTGCTCAATTAGAGAAAATGACTCTGTTTGCCAAATGCCTACCACTCCTGCAATTTATACACGTCTGTCTGCACTCTCTTGCCACTTATCTGATCCATTAGAGCTCTTGCCCCATTGCTCTAATGGAACAGGACTTCAGGTGCGGGGGAGCATGTAACCTTCCTCATCGATGGGTCCAAACACTGTCACTTTGGGGGGCATTTGTGACAAAATTCACCAATTTGTTCAACAACATCTCAAGAAGTTATTCATGGTGGACTCCTGCAGCAGTAATGTATCAGGGGAGTGTGTATGGGTGAATATATCTTGCAAGAGTGATTGTGTCCCTTTAAAGCCCAACCTCAGCTATTTTACTCAGGCTTTGGATGTGATAGTAATTCTTTGTTAACTTTTACTGTTGTCTATGTCCCCACTGGGAGATTTATCCCCATTTTAAATAAATTTCACTTTCCATTACACTATGCTGCACTACACCCAATAATTCATGTAAATACGTTTTAGAAATGATAGATTAATTCAGGTGTTCCACATGTATGCAACCAGGGAAGCTCAGTAGAATCCCTATTGCTGATAGGGCAGTAAGAGCTCTGTGAATATATAAAAAAAGATTTGATTGATTTTTTATGGGTCACATGAATGGAATCTGCTCCAATCATGCAGTTCTTTCTACTCCAGTGATAGGTGAACAATAGCTTATCTTTTCACATGGACAAATGAAGAATAATGTTGTAAAAGAAAAAAGCTTACATTGGCAGAAGACCATGATGGTTTCCACTCCTGTAAAAACTGAAAAAAGCAGTACGTATGGGAAAACTAAAATGGTTGAATTATAATTAGCAATAAACTACCTTATCTTTTATTTCTTCTCATTCGGGATGGTCAGGAGAGAATTTCGGATCCTGTCTTGTGTCAAAGCTCTAGGATGATGGTAGTGTAATGTGTGGTGAATGTTTATCTAGTCAAAATGGAATAAATGAAGCAACAGTTTCTGGATCTTATAACCCATACACAGGGGCAAACATTCTCCAAACATTCACTACAAGTGATTTATCTAAGAAGTGTTTTTGTATTCAGTAAATGACTCATCAGCAGTGAAAGTTATGTTAATCTTACATTTACTGCTCTTTAAATACACCCTATATGTGTTATGGAAACGTTTTATTGTGATCCATCACAATGCACGATTTAAGGTGTAGTGCAAAGTACCTACACACTGCACTGTAATACACACATGTGAACCATAAGTGTTGTCATGTGCTGTTAGAACTTAAATTAATGGACTGCCCTTACTGTTACATGTTTTAAAGCCTGCGTGTGAACACACATCAACATATCATTACAACATGAATGGACCCTAAGAGAATCCATAAAACAAAGATTTCAAGCTGATCGCAAAATTTGGGGTTTCACTGTGCCTCTGGGCAGAACCACAGGATGTCATTCTATGTTGAATATTGCTTCTGCCTGGACAGAGAGCATCAACCACCCATAGTCTATCATCTCTGGTCTGGTGCCACCGGAGGTGATAGTGCTACAAAAAAAAATATTAGGGATAGTATTGAGAAGAAATAATACAGTATATCACAATCACCAGTTTTGTTCTGCTACAAACACGTTTATTGATTTATTTAAAGTTACCTGCGCTGAGCCTATATTGTAGGGTGCTGTGGTTAACACCTTCTGAAAATTCTACCTGCCTGGCTGATCCATAAATTATAATGGACTCTGGGTTGGAAATTTAGAACAAATACGCAGATTAGGACTTCATTGCCATTGATAAATTACTCAGAAAATGTTACAGCATTGACAGATCAGATTAGAACAACAAGAAATGACAGCCTTCTATCAGACAAGTTTTGAAGTGCTCACCTTATGGATTAGAGTTTTTTTTGTCTGTCAGAGTTAATGCATCAGACAGAAAGGTGTGACCTGAAACCTGTGAGATCACTTATTCAAGTGTGAAACTCCTGGATGAGTGTGGGTTTCGTGCAGACAAGGGATTATTTACATGCCTTGAATCATTAATGCCTTGTGCTATGAAATCACTGTTCACATGGGATCATCACATTCCCAAGATTTTAGAAAGTTCTGTCAGTTTTTCTATAGGTTGCCTAAAAAATATTTCAGAGCATCATCTTTGTAAGTGTGCAATTGGTCAGCTACTTCCTGTCTACATGCACTCCCCTTCAGCTGCACATTATTGAACTGGACTGGCTCATTTATAGTAAAAAAAATATGTAATCACAGATGCTTGTAGTCAGAGGTGTGTGTATACCTGGGAACATTCCTTAGCTACAAAGCCTTGGATTGGGGCAGACCGAGGGCTTATAGTGGCACTTACCATGCAGAATGAAGGGAATTGTTTAATAGGGGTGCACAGTGCTGTGTGTTAACAAACGAGCAGAGAATTACATTATATAGTAATATGGTCTCCTTCCATCTCCAAGCTTGTCCACCACATATCCACTAAATCTAGCACTTTCCAAAACACACACCCTGCTTCCTCAAGGGATAATGGTATTCACAAAGATGCCACCAGCACTATTAGAACATTGCATTATAGAACAAGCACTAGAAAGGTTCATGTTATCATGTACTCACGTATCATGTAGATATTGTCAGAAATCCTGTTGGTGTTCAATCTGAGCACCAGAATAGTGAAGAATGATTTAGAAAACTTTGTGACATGGTTGTTGGTGCTGAGCAGGCTGGACAGGATATTTCAGGATCTGGTGATCTGCTGGAATTTTCCTGCACAACCATCTCTAGGGTTTACAAAGAACATTTTGAAACAAGAATATTATTCAATGAACGGCAGTTCTCTCAGTGAAAATGTCTTGTCAGAGTAGAATGGCCAGACTAGTCTAAGGCAACAGTAACTCAAATACCCACTCGTTACATTAAGGTGTAGAGAAGAGCATCTCTGAACACAAAACACGTCTACTCTTAGAATTAGATGAAATACAGCACCAGTAGAGAAAACACCGGGTGCCACTCCTGCCCACTAAGAACAGACACCTGAGGCTACAGTTTGCACAAGGTCACCAAAACTGGACAAGAGAAGAGTGGAATACCGCTGTCTGGACTGATGAGTCTTGACATTTGCTGTAACATTTGGGAGGTAGGGTTAGCGTTTGGTGTGAGCATGAAAGCATAGATCCATCCCACTATGTATGAACCGTTTAGGTTAGTGGTGGTGTACAGGTGTGGGGGGATATTTTTTGGCACACTTTGGGGCCCCTTAGTACCAACTGACATTTGTATAACTCAACTACCCCGGCGTTGCTGCTGACCATGTGCATCTCTTTAGGATCACAGTGTACCCATCTTCTAATGGCTAATATACACTACATCTGGGATTTGGTGGAATGGGAGGTGTATATGATGGATGTGTAGCCAACAAATCCCCAGCAACTGATGCTAATATGTTAATATTGACCAAGAAACTCAACCAGTGTCTCTGCAGTCTGCAGGCCACTGCTAGTTTCCAGCAACGATAACCCTAGGAGGTGTCATGGGCAACATCACCCTGGAAAGTGTCAGCAACAGCAGTAAAGACCAGCAGTAACCCTCAGCAAGTGTCTGAGCCAGAAATAACCCCCAGCAAGTGCTGCCAGCTCTGGGGCTATTAAAGAAGGCACAGTCCCAATAAAGCCCCCCAAGAGAGAGTAACCAGGTCAGGTAAGTCTTATGAAGTGAGACATGTTCCGGCATTCTGACCCTTTAACCATGCATGTGCCAAATAATCTGTCCTATGCAAAACACGCAATACACCTGTATGATAAAAGTTTGGGGGAAGAGGCCATGGTCCATGTAGTAGTTTCAGAACAGAGACTTCACAAGCAGATTGTCTTCAAGAATAGCTGATTCTGTCAATGGGTAATAAAAAGGGATATTTTGTTTTGTGATGTAACACCTTTGAGTTTGCACCTTTCTAGTAATCATATTAATAACAGGCACATAATCCCGGGTACTTCTGGGTATGGAGGAGCATGTGGCTTCCACCAAATGCTGGAACTGGGCCCATCTTACCTGCCTGATCCCAATTTTTTATATTCACTCACCTGTCCTTGTTCCATCGGGGCACCGCATTCTCCTCTTCCTGGTTACGATTTGATTGGCTGGGTCAGGATGACGCAGCTCACATGCATGTGGGTTACCTGGCATCACATGCTGACCTGTGCATCCCAAGAAAGATGGCAGATGGGAGGAGGCAGAGAAGAACCCAGCAGGTGTGGTGATGAATGGTGCTGACCCGTCAGTGATAGAAGACTCTCTGGAATGGTCTTCCTCGTCCTATTCGGCTTGCTCCTACTTCTCATTTAAAAGAACACTCAAAACACATTTTTTCAAACTTGCCCATCCATCTTCTGTCTTCTGAAACCACCACTACTTCCCACCACTCCATATCCCCCCTCCTATTGTGTGATAATTCCCCCACCTACTAGATTGTAAGCTCTTCGGGGAAGGTTCCTCTCCTCCTCCTGTGTCACTGTCTGTATTAGTCTGTCATTTGCAACCCCTATTTATTGTACAGCGCTGCATAATATGTTGGCGCCATGTCAGTAGGGTGTTAAACATCATGGCAGGCGCTCATGGGGACCCATGGTGTCCCACTTCCCTGTACAGCACACCTGTCATGCCATGGGCTTATCCCGGCACCCCACCCCATGGTACGCAGGTCTCTGTACAGTAATATAGTTATTGGAACACATTAAGGTCCGCGGTACCCAGGGTAAGTCCTGTGAGAGGGGAAGGGGGAGGGGCAGTACCCAGGGTGAAAGGAGGGGGAGGGGCAGTACCGGGGGTGCGGTACCCGGGGTGAGAGGAGAGGGAGGGGCAGTACCCGGGGTGAGAGGAGAGGGAGGGGCAGTACCCGGGGCGCGGTACCCGAGGTGAGCTGTGTGAGAGGAGCCATGTATAGGGCGCACACGTCTCCCGCACTCCCCGGTTCCTCCTCAGGCCGTCAGAGGGCTGGGCTGAGCTGGGTGGGATTTCCTGTGCGGGCAGGTCAGCTGTTCCCTGTGTCTCCCTCCTCCTCCTCCTCCGTGCATCGTGCGGTCAGAGCCCCTCTCCCCCCGGTGCCTCTCTCTTGGGATCTGACTAGTGATGTGTAACCTACAGAATGCCCAGCAGCACCGGAAAAAGGTTTAAACCGACGAAATACATCCCCGTGTCCACTGCCGCTGCCTTATTAGTGGGATCCACCACTTTGTTTTTTGTTTTCACGTAAGTAGCCTCCATTCGTGGCTCCACACAGCGGAAAGGGGGGACCGGCCGGTGTCGGTGCGGCGCTGGGGGAGGGGCAGGGGCTGTAGGGCCAGAGGCCTGGGCATAGGAGCTGTGCCAGTCTGGGGGGGGGGGGGGGGGGGTTAGCTGGCTGCTATTGTGGGTTTTGTAATGACATTTCCCAGTATAGCGGCCCTGACAGCACATGAAATGCCCGGGGAAAGCGGAGATTGAGCTGGAGGTGTATATAAAATGGCCTTTTGTTTGTGCAGGGTATGGAAGGCCCAGTGTTTGGGGGAGGGTTTACAGGGGGGCTGCTCTATAGGATGTGCAATGCATTGCTGCTGAAACTTCATGGATTCCTTCCATTCCCTCATACATTGATCCCCCTCCACCTACATCAGGTTATAAGCCGGGGGTAGAGGGGTCCCTGGGAACCCCCAGATAATGGCTGTGTGAACACCTCATTGGTGGCCGCTGTCACCTCTCATCATTCATACCATTCCCTATTATTTGTACTCTGGCATTGCATTTCCCCCATGGTGTATAACTTCCTATATTATCATAACTTATTGAGTAGAGACGCCATAAATCTCTGTATGTCTAAATTTAATAATAATCTTTATTGGGATTGTCAGTCTTGATTTTATAAATCTATATAACCTTATTCATTAAATCTGGCTGCACATTTCCATGCTTTGGGATGGATGTTAGTTTATTTGTAATGGGCCCCAACCCACCTTTACATATTAGGCAGTATGTATGAAACGTATGTGTGCTGCATTGGGGGAATAAATGGTCAGACATGTTTTTTGTTTTTTTTTCTTTGGCATGGGCCATTAGGACCAATAGGAAAGGGATGGGTACATACGACGTGCACCAAATGGTTGAACCAACCAATCACAGGTCATTCTGCCCTGGTATAACGTTAGCACACTGAACTCTGATTGGTTGGTGTGGATGGCTGTATCTAAACAGTGAAACCTTTTAGTAAGTTTATCAAACACGGCAGCTGTGCAAAAATCATTTCACTGCCATCACCTTCATGTGTTCTATGAACTCCACAACCACCCCACGTTTATCTCCCTTTTAAATGTGTGCCAGGTTGTTTCTGTCAGCTTACTTGTTTTATCTTGGGCCAGCATGATCAGTTGTGTGCAGCATTTTTTCCTTACAGCCCTGGGGTTCTGGATTTTATTTAACATTTAAATGAGTTTGCTGTGGGCGCTCTGATTTCATGTCACAATCCAGCTACAAGGTAATTGCCTTCCACCTTGGTGCTTATTTGGTGACACTGGGGTCATACGATAATGAGCTCTGCCCAGAAAGGTGAGAATTGTTCTGTGTTGCACTGTTTTTGGAATTCTTATATAGATGGTATACTTATGGATTTTTGGCATTCTTATATGGATGGTGTAGTAGGCAGATTTGTAAATGAGCCCACATTTAGTGGTTCAGTTCAGCTTAAGGTTATTAATAAAAGTAAGATTACAGTAGACTGCTCTGGATGTCTGTGGTCACATTGATTTTGTGTCTCTGGATGACCTACAACTCCATTCATTATTGGAGAACACGCTCATACAAGTCTGTTGTAAGCTTGCTAACCATGTGGCCTGAGTGTAGCTGCTCTGCACCTGCATGTCTGACCCCCTGTCATGTCTGGGACCTTCCATAAATATGAAGTGACAGCTGGTAGATGACTTCTGCAATCCTGACAAAATAAAAAAGTTTCTAAACAATTTTCTTTTCTTTTGCAATCTGTCAGCCATGTGTTGCCTGCTTTTTTCTTATATCTCCAGATACCTTAAAACAAAATGATTCACACCACACTTTATATTACCTAATATAAATTGGCCATTACTTGGAATTATTTGCTTGATTATACCAATACACCCTATACTGAAGACGTCCATACTATTGTCAGCCAAGTTGGGTGGTGCTGTCTTTGTTAGGTGTAGCTCTTATCACTGATTGTCTCTTGCCTGTCACTTTTCACTGCCCTACAATAATTGGCGTTTGTTTAGCTAATTAGCTTGGCAATGCTAAACTAGGCAGATACAATAAAAGGCTCTGTTTGGTCTAATCTGAAATCTCCTGGATCTGTGTCCATTCTGCTTAAGGTGGATTTACACACCAAATTATTTTCATCCAGTACAGATGATTCTGACACTTTTACCAGTTGAAGTTTATGTTCTGAGCGAGCCATGGGAAAATGTAAGATGAGAAATTAGTCTTCCAGTTCTATACTGATCATCATAGTTTTTTGGGATGGGGGAACCAATAAATTATCATCTTATTTTTTAGTTAGATTGTGAGCCCCTTTGGGGGACAGCTAGTAACATAACTATTGACTTTGTAAAACTCTGTGTAATATGTTGGCTCTATATAAGTACTGTGTAATATTAATATCAATGAGTAGTATTTTGCTTTAAATAATGGGAACCACACTCATTACATAGTTCTAATACATACTTAAGAATTTCTGCTGGAATCCCACAATTGACGTTAGACATGTAACAAGTGACATTCTGCAAGTAGCTACAAGAGGGATCACAATGATTGTGAGCAGTTTGATGTTGTTACAATGGCTAACATCTACTGCGGCTTCCTGTGACTTGCGTAGCAAGTTACAGTCACTGACATGTTACAAAGCTCACAGTCATAGCAGGTTTAAGAAGCTTTTCCTGCTTCCACAATAGTGCTATTGATATATTTTCTATGAAGCTGGACTCCAAAGGTATAATTTTCTGAAGAGAGAGTTTAGGCAGATTTAAGTAGGCTTAGCGCTTGTTAGTCGTGGTTACACGTGGTGCCGAGTTCCTTGGCACACACTTGTGTTACTTTGTGACACCTACTTTGCATTGTGGTGTATTACATTGGCAAACATGCGGAGGGGATGGTTTTTCGTGCTTTGGGGTGTGCTGCCAGCTATTCAAAATGAATGGGCTGCCTTTAGGCAGTGTGTCTTATTGGGGAAAAAACATGTAGGTGAACACCCATACAAGTTTGCAGGGACCTCTATTCAAATATCTCTCCTTCTATGGGGTGAAATGCCTTCCACTGCAAATCTGATTTTTTCTTTAATTGGATGGCAATTTATTGTCACATTGATCTGTGCACAACAGACCCAATGTATCCATGGGTACATAATAACCTGATAGGCAAATGTGCCAAATGTCTCCTTCGCTGCCCTAAACAAGATAATTTTGTAATTGGAAGCCTTCTTTATAGGAGTGAAACTGGTCCATTTTGAGAGATTTCTTTCTGTGACAAGCTTGAGACAAAGTAATGTACATGTGGCCATAGACTGGCCATGATCAGCTGCATCTTGTAGGTGATTATATGAATTATTTGTTCTCATAATGAGCATTGAACACCAGAGCAGTCACAATCAATTTCCTGTTGCAAAAGCATTTCCTGTTGCCAAGTTGGTATTCTTGTTGTGTATAACTGGATCATTGGTGTTACAGATTTTCCCGTATTTTGAATATATAATTCTGTGACCTGTGTTCTCTGCTGGACTTGATTATTGTTTGTGCTGTTCACATATCAACAAAATCTGTAAAACCTAACTTTCAAGTGTATTTTGCAAGTGTTACCACATTTAGAATGAATAGGTTTGTTCATTCCCTAGTTTTTGTTGGGTGTTTGCTTGTGTAGTGTCGCCAGTCATTTTTTCATACATTACATGGAGCATCCATGTTCTGAAAAAGCCTACTGGTTGTTGCCTGTTGCAAACTTGTGATAGACTAGCAATTTCAAGCTAAATGCTGCAAAGTATTTATAAACAGAGTATACAATGAAAGGTCTAGGCACACATTCTAAGGATATATTTATAGATGGCATGCACATTTTGTATCTATTATAGGACACACCAGTACAGATGAATTTGCCTGGTGTATCTGGACTTAATATGATTTGTGTTGAGTGTGCAATGAGTTGGTAAAAAATACAATTATGAATGTGTGTGAAGACGGATTGCATGTTTGTTGTAGCTATAGCACAGCTTTATAGGTAATATGTCATTATTCTATTGTCCATAGATAAAGCACTGATCTTTCTCCTGCCATGTCAGCAGAGTCAATGATCGATTTGCCCGATGTGGCAGCACTTTATTACTTGCTTCAGAGTTACTGTTGCAGTTTGATCCCTGACTGAACAAGGAATTGCTTACTCTAAATAGGCAAAGCCACTTTACTGGAACTTATGGACTATTTTTTAATCAGAGGTGGTGGGAGTTTGAAAAATGGTAATATAGTGATATGTAATTAATTAATTGATGCAATTTGTAACATCTTTAAAGCACAGCTAAACATAATATTTGGTAATTTGGTGGAAACTGCTGGCATGGTGGAAGGTTCTATATTGAAGAGCAGTCTGTACTACAGGTCATTACCGGGTTACATATGAGATAGAGACTGGGTTTGTGCTCAAGTTTGTTCTCAAGTTGAATTTGTTTGACAGATGCTTGTCCCAACATATTATTAGGCAGTGTGGTGTCATTTACTGTATAAAATCCTCACTGTGAGTTAATTTACAAACAAAGCAAAAAAAAACAAAACTTTATGAAGCCTAGACATTACTCAACTTCTGGAGCAAGCAGTGCTTTCATATGCAAAAAGAAACAACTGCAGAGTTTATCTTGCAAGTCATGCCAACCGCTCCCCCCATCAGGCCTCTGTCCTGCACACAAGCGTGCAGGGAAGCTCCAGGGCGTACGCCTATAAAATACCGTGCAAATGTTGTAGTGAAGTGTTTTTGAAATTGTTTTACAATTTCCATATAACTTTACCAGATTGATATTGCTTATTAGTCACATTTGATGATAGGTTGTCTAGGCATTTAGAAGTCAAATGACCAAAATTAGATTAATAATTTCATGATACTTGGATCATGTAATGAAATAATTACTCGCATTAGAACATACCAACTGAAATAATGAGTGCTATGTCACATCTTTGCTCTGCTTAATTTAGATGTTTTTATCATGAATCTAACATTAATGTATGCATTTCAAATTCTAATCACACCATAAAACCTCAACTGCAGTTCTGTAATTATAATTTCCAGTCTCTAGTACACATAACTATTAGGAACAGTGAGTAAATGCCTGGTATGCATCTGTCAGCAGAATATGTACATGGCTATGCAAACCAAAGCTAAAGTTGCTGCAATTTTAAATCTTTTGAAAAGAAGTTGATAGGGCAAATATAAATGCTATAAATGAGGTTTCATTTTTTGCTACATTTCTGTGTATTAATCTTTAGACTAACCACTGCAAACGTTGTCTTTTAATGGAAATGGCACTGTTATTCTATCCTTTACATGACATGGTTCCATTGTTGTTTTCCATATCAGTGACTGTCTCTTAGTCATCAAATCTTTCCTGATCAACAATTGTCAAGAATTTATATTTGTCACATATAAAAAAATGTATTGTTTTTATTTACTCATACCCAAAAGGCAGATATACCTTAAAGTGTATATTTCATGCACATTTCTCCTTTTTTTTATCCATACTAATATCTTCCAGTAAGCTAAACGCCTGATAATCTGCCTGAAATGCATTCTGCCATTAATAAATAAACTTGTGGGCTGACAACTTTGGACCTGGGCAGTTTTGTCTCACTCAAACACATCTGCTCTTCACATCATAAATGCTAAGGACCCATTTAGATTAATGTGGTATGTTATACACAAGCTAAAAAATATATAAAAAGCACAAGATCTTCATTACCTAGTGAGACATATTTGATGTAGCCTGGCACAGTGTAGGTGCATTGACTTGCTATATTAGGTACCATTCAGAGTTACCACATTGCAAACATCTACATTGGCCTATTGTTCCATGGGCCAAAGATAAGGAAGGCACAGTACTCTCCTAGGGACAACATAGAAAGTGAGCATTGGACACAAGACAGCTCTAAATGATTACCACAAGTCACACTACACATTCACATGGTGTATTTATTTTAAGTAAATAAAGTTCTCTTGGCGCAGGAAATATGAGCTTTTCAGAGTAAAAAAAGTAAAACTTTGAATGCTTGTTGTTTGGAAAGACTCTCCATGTAATTAGTTAATATTTAGCTACCGGTATATGGATATGCTTGCCTTTTTTTTATGGTGACAAAAAAAAATATTCAGTAAATATTCTTCAGAAGAACTTTATTTGCATAATCATTCAGGGTTCAATTTAAGGGCACAATGACCTTTTTTCCGAGCACAGCACACAAAGGGTTTATGTAGAGTGTGGTGGTGTTTTGTATGTGAATCATAATTCTATTTAAAATTAATGCAATCATGCTATAATTACCAGATATGTTATGTCCTTTCTATAGGACCAGATAATTCGTGTGGCCTGTCATTGTGACCTTAAAGTCTTTACCTAATTTATTCAGCTTGATTATACCTGGCCTAGATCCAAGTCTTTATTCTCAAATGACATATAGCAGCTGATGTTGGGTGTTGTCAGTTCCTTTTCTGTTTATCAGGAAGTTTGTAAAATTTCTCCTATGCTTTCATTTATTTAGTCTATTCACTATTAGAGGTAGTGTGTTAGAAGTCAGCACAAACTACCTCTAATCAAAAGATCCTCAATGTTCTTGCAGTTTTCTTTTGCAGTTCTTGAAAACCGTGTTAAATTTTTTTGACCAGTAGTATTAGTGGCATTACAATAAAAAACATAATCACCCTTAACCCCTGCCCCACTTGTGATCATTTGCTCAGTGTACTAAGGGCCATTTCATGGCCACAGGCTCAACCATGATCCTAACCTTTCCCATTCAAGCCCATAGTAAGCACAAAAGAGGAGCCAGTAAAAGACTGAAGCTGATCCCAGAATTTAGCTTTAAATGCAAGCCAATCTTTTGCTGCTTCATAAGCCAGACAGTCCTATCATTGGTTAACAATTTACTCTGAGAATGCAGAGACCAACAAACCAGACAAAACATATAATCTGCTGACTGATTTCAAATTTTCCTAAAACATGAGTTTTGCTATCTTCAGGGGATTATGTCCATGTAATTATATACTAAAATAAGAAGTGTTTGGTATTTGTTTCTCTCTTATAGGACACAGGACTGCTCCTTTGGATTTGAATAATTATGTGCACACATCAGAAATGCATTTGATGTACAGAAGTAGAAAAAAAGAACACCAAATAAATATTTATTTGAATGAACTTAAAGAATAGTTTGTTTAGTACATGTATGAGGATCTTCAGTAGTATAAAGTTGTCTGAATGTGAAGGCCCCCTTTAAGTGGACTGGTCATTAGGAGCAGTTTCAGTGATTGGCTCATCATTACAAAAGAATGATTGCACCAGAGTGAGTTTTTTTTCTCTTGATGGTGGCCATATGGTCTTGTTGTTTAAAGAATATCACATACGTTGCTTTACTCAGTCTTCTTAGTGCTCCGTTGCACATGTTTTGACCTCTCGGACTTTATTTGAACAATAGAACGAGGTAATCATGCCTGCTTGCCCTTTGCAATCTGTCTGACTTGATTCTTTTGGCCAAGGTGCACATTTATAGTCAGAATATTGAGCAAATCTCAGGGCCCGCAGATATTTGCTTTAAAATCAGTTGTCTGAGATGGTCTCCATGGTCATGTGATGATCACATCTTCAGTGTATATGGTTTATCATGGCCTTCATCTGGAATCCGGACTTGAGGGCCAAACTTCCCGGTCTTCCAGACTTGGCTGTATTTATGCAAGGATCACTCTGTCTGTCGTGTCATTTGTCAGTGGTGTTTGAATAATAACCACATCTGTCATTTGGTATTCTGTCTTACAGATCTCTTCCTCTAAAGTCTCATCAGTTCTTTTTTTTTTTCCCTGATTAGACTCCAACTTTGTACTTTTCATTTCAGGAAACTGTAGCAAGGGTCTGCCATTGTCAAATATTTTTGAACACAGTAGAGGTGTGAAGTAGGACAGTAAAAGTGCAGTAATTCTGGACTATCTAGTGC
The DNA here is from genome assembly GCF_032062135.1 of Pyxicephalus adspersus. Lineage (NCBI taxonomy): Eukaryota > Metazoa > Chordata > Amphibia > Anura > Pyxicephalidae > Pyxicephalus > Pyxicephalus adspersus. Next base: position 48,102,470 of record NC_092863.1, read on the forward strand.
CAATCTCTGCAGTGTTTATGCTTGCTGGTCTCCCATTGGTGTAGTATTTGTGCCTTGGCATACCAGCAGTCTTCTGCCTGTCGTCCACCACAAAGCATGTATACATTTTGTAATTATAATTACCGGTTCTAGCAGTGCTTTCACATTTAGTTGCTCCTGAATATTTGAGAGATAGAGAAAAGTCTCTTAAAGAACAGGAGAGAGTAGTATAATCATACTTTGTTCAAGTTATCTTCCTAAACTCTGTTTGAACCATATAAGAACTTCGATTACCATCTGATAACGTTTTCCACTTTGTGCTGATAGATGTGATGTTCAGTTACTTCCCTAACATGAAGTGTTATTTACAGAATATTGTTTTGCATGTTTGAATTTACTTAATTGCTTAAAATGCTTGGGGGTTATATTCTGTCCTCACATATAGCTGTACAAGAAAGCCAAGAACAGCACAGGGTGTATTCTCTTTTTATTTTAGTCAGGAAGTATATCTTGGTATATGAAGTCTGGTGTCTTGTGTGTTGACATTTTCTGCAGTGCCATAGAGTCCATGTCACTGTCTCTTAATCTTACTGCAAAACTAATTTGAGGGGAAGCCAGTTAACCTACCAATATGTTTTTGGAATTCCTTGTGCCAGCATCTAGGTGGACGTATATAAAACTTTTGTCAGATGCCTAGGAAAGGCCTAAAGGTGCAAGTAAAGGCATTTAAAGGAGAAACAAGGAATCCGTTATTTCTCGGTTTTGTTGAAAACATTAAAGAAATGTTTACTGCTGGGTTCTTGCTTCAGTTCCTTAAGGGTCTGTGAACAGTTGTGAAGGGAAGTGATTATCACTTCATATTTTCAAGCGTAAACCACCTATAGTAACATAGCATTGTCACCCTGGGGCAGTGGTTCTCAACCTTTCTAACATGGGGAACCCTTGAAAAAACTTTCCGGTTTTCAAAAAAGCCCTCCTATAATTATTATAGCTACAGCTCACAGTATATTAGAATGGTGGTCAGCGGGAAGAATGCCGTTTACATTTCTGGCCTTTGGGAAGAATGTCACTTTTACAGATGGCCAAAGAGCCCATTCGTGTCAGTAAAAGGCTCAAATTGGTCAAGGAACCCCTAGCAACTTTCTATAGGGACCCTGGTTGAGAGTCTTAGAATGAAGTGTGTTTCTGGTATTAATACCAGGTGATAATAGAGTAATAATAAGAGTTTTTCCTGTTGTTTAAAAAACACTACCTACTGTGGTGAGCAATGCCAGTTTTTTTTCTCCTGATAAATAAAGTTGTGCTGCTTTTCTGTGCTAGCTGCAAAATAGAGTAAGAAAAAGTAGTTTAGTAGAAATGGCACATTTATGAAAAATCCAACAACCTTTAATTGGCGCTTTCAAACAGTAGCCAAGGTTAACACATTATTATCATGCTGGCGAGATCCAGAAAATACAAGGTGAGATCTAACCCAAAAATTATGACCCGTGTGTACAATGGAACTGCATTTAGATGGCAGAGGCTTTAGGTTTCATGTGACCAGTTAGTGTATTCTGTAATGTAAATGTCAGCATTGTACAGTGTATGGAATTGTCATTACTATTTTAACCTATAGCAAAAATAATGGTATTTCTGTGGTTTGTGAGCAACAAATTAGGCATTACACATCATACCACAAGCAACAAAAAAAACTGTAATAGTTCAGCTTTGGATTATATTATATTCCATAATAAGTAATTTTCAACTGGCTATAGTTGTCCTTTTAAGATAAGAATACAAAACCAGTGGTAAAATATTGGTGTATGGAAAAGGATAAACAAGCTTGTGTATGTGGGGCTCTTTATATAAACATGTTACTGTACGGATCAAAGTGACAGCATGGCAGCATATGTTGTTGTTCTGTGCTCCACTTGTCTGACATTGTATTGGCTCTGATTTCAAATGCAGTTCCTTCATTGTCTTGATCTTATAATTGTATAAACATATCCCCATACATTAAACTAATAAGAAGCTAATCCTGGGTCTAACTGAACATAAGAAGATCGCTCTGCTTTTTATAGCAAAGTAGCCTGGCCGGCGTCCATACAGTTAGATTATTGTTGCACTTGATTATGGAAATGTTTGTTTGGGAGTTGACTGTGCAGTACTGAGAAAAAAAAAACTTGCAAATATATTTGTGAACAAACACCTTATTTTAGAATTCAAACTAATCCTGCTACAAAAGATTTAAGTGAAACAAGTTGTATTTTGAGTGCTGTGCTATCTATACCAAATCAAAGAATATTTTACCCACCCTCCTGCAGTTTGAATTTTCTGATAATAGCAGATATCTACATCATAATAACTAGTTTTATGAGTCATTGTTATCCCACATAAACAAAAAGTAAATGATTCAACATTACCCTACACTTTCAAGTCAAAGATGTGTGGATCACATTCTATTTACCCTCGTCTTTTTAAATCAGATGACTCTTTTGCAATTAAATACATTTATTGGAAATTTTTTTTAATTACACTTTCCTTGCTCCATTAAGGGTGCTCACATCTTCTGTTAATGCAGGAAGTTGTACAGAGCTGCAGATGGGAAGCTTGGTTTTCTTAGAAAAGATTACAAGCAGGTAAGCATGTTTTAATGGAGAAAAGACATGACCTGGCCCTTCTGCAATAAAAATCCTACCTGTTCGCAATTTTAAAATGTGGAGCAATAGTTGTTTGTAATATGCGATCCCCCCCTAAAAAATCTATAATGTATCCAGTCAGCCAGGACCCCGTTTTAATATTTATAAGATATTATTTAACAGAAAGGGATTTGATCTTTAAATGGCCTTATTATTCCTATAAAAATATTTTTTTTTATTTTTTTTAGCCACATTGTATAGCTAGATAGACATATTTTTTAACTAAATCAACTTCCTGGTTCAGCAATTCAACTTTCTGTGGGTCCGTTCATTATCTTTTTTGAAAGATGGTAGGAGGCAGCAGATTTGTGGTGTGTTTTTTATTTTATTTATTTTGTGGACATTCAGTGCATTGCCCAGAGGCAGAGGCAATGTGAAAATTTGTAGAGAATATATACTTATGCTCACTGCTAAAAAGGAAAAATGAAATATTACACACAGAATATCTTATCAAGTTAGTTCAATTAGACTGTTGAAATGCAACCGATATGGTTGATACCTGCAATCGGCAAGCCATCCCCTGCTCACTTCCCATGGTACTTCTCTCAAGTCTGTTGATTGCTTACTGTGACACCGAGCACTGCACTGTGGTAAGGAGTGAGGAACAGGCATATCCAGAGGTATCTGGAATAATACCTGCATGGCCTTAAACAGGGGCAAGAACTCTTGTAAAAATAACAGCAGGCAATGCATTGGTGTGATGGGGTTTTAAAACGAATAATGAGTTATTCTGTTCACTTTTCCTCCTTTTCCTGTCCGTCTCACCCCACCTTACAGTTGAGGTGGCGCCATACAAAGAAAATACATAATACAGAAATACATAAGCTTCCGTAGTGTTGTGTGCATCCTGTAAAGTCCATCTACAGCCTCTAGTTTTTACCTCCCACTGATAAAAAACAAAAAACAGCTTTATTTGTAGCAGGGCTTTTACATAATTTCCTTAAGTTCTTGCAGACTGAGCAATCAGCTGACAAACTAAAATGGCTAATCAATTTTAAGGCAGGCAATAGTGACAGAATACAACGGCATCAAAGGTGACAATGCTGCAAAAAGAAGATAGTAGCCACTGTTAACATTGGAACTGCCAATGAACAAATATGTTGTTGGTTGTTTCAGGGTTTACTTAGAAAAAAAAATGGATTTACTTGTATGGACAACCTAATCACATATGATGTAGATTTCCTAGGTTCACCATATTTAAAGCAGAACTAATTTAGTATATTAGTATTAATATATTATGAAATAGAATCCAAACAGGTTGGTCCTTTATTGCAGAAGGGGCAAACAATTTTCCTTCTGCAATGAAATACTTACTTGCCTGATCACTTTTTTCCCCATTTCATTCACCTGTCCTTGCTGCGTTGTGGTTCTGTCATCTGCATCCAGTCTTGCTCCAGGTTCCCAGTCTTCAGCTACCTTGGACAGGCTGGAATGATGTAACTCCCATGCATACCCAGCATGGTAAACTGAGTATAAATAGAAGAAAAGGTTTGTGAACTGGTAGGTTAGTTTAAAAGGGACATAATCTGTTCCATCTGCTATGGTATATCAGACAGATTGCTCATTGGCTAGCACTCTGGCCTTTGCAGCACTAGATCCCAGGTTCAAATTTCACCCAGGACACAATCTGCACAGAATTTGTATGTTCTCCCTGTGTTTGCGTGGGTTTCTTCTGGGCAATCCAGTATCCCCCCACATCCCAAGAACATGCAGCCAGGGTAATTGGCTTTCTCCCAAATTGCCCTTAAACTGTGGTAATGACATATGACTGAGGTAGGGACATAAGATTGTGAGCTTCTTTGAGGGACAACTAGTGACATGACTATGGACTTGTGCCGTGTAGTATGTCGGCACTATATAAGTTATTAATAATAATGCCAGGCACCTATTGAGTCTCTACACTTTAGTTTTTTTTCATCTGAAGTTATGCAAGCATCTAAGAGGTGAAAGAAAAAAGGTACCTAAACTCTTTTGGTGCTTACTATTCTTCAATCAATTCATATTGTGTGTGATTTGCAGTGTCTGCAGAGATGTGAGATCCATGCTGTGATATATGTCAGGCCTCCACCTGAGGGCTACAGCCTCTGTTGTTGAAAAATGAATATTTACCTCTCTATATGTCAGCAAGTACTTGCAAAATAAAGATGTGTTTACCCCAGGCTCTATATTCTGGTAATCCTCTTTAATCAAATCTTGAAAGGTCAAAAGAATATTTAAAGCTCTTTTCAAAAAATGGAATAGGAATCAACTGATGGATTTTTTTTAACATTCATGTTATTCCCAAATCTAAACTGATACTTTCTATAAAGTCTACAAATTGAAAGTTTTGGTATCAATAAATAAACTAATATTACTCATAATGAAAAATGAGTTTCTGACATTTCTGTGCTGTTTATTGCTACTTTGTGTTTCTGTAGCATATTTATTGTTATTACTATATGGCTATTTTCATATACACTTTTTGATCATATGAATATTTAATATTTGCGCTTTGCAGCCAGCAAATAGAGCTCTCTTCCAGGGTCTATTATCTGTGAAGTCAGGAAGATACTGTGATTAAAATAAACCTGATTGCCGAGGTATTAGGGAAGGCGGCACTTCCTCATTCATATTTATCCTTGAGCACCCTACAAAACCAGATTAGTAATACTAATCAGTCATTCAGTTTTACCAGTGTCTTTGATCTTCATTTACTTCTGAGTGTTCCTCACTTAGTATTTTGGTTCTTCCTGCTATGTCACTACAGGACACAGACGTAATCTAGCAGGTGCAACCCCAATGTACAGTTGAGGGGGCTGTATTCAAGGCAAATGCTTTAAAAAGTCTGAAACCCAAAGTTGATATGTATTTGGGTGTAGCTGTGCGCACCTATCAACACATCCAGGACCTCTTGTGACTTTTAGTTTCTTGTTGACTGATTGAGGTCCTTAAATTGCTTATCAGCTAATTCCCATGATTACAAGTCTCCTAGCGCTACTCATGTAGACACTTTATTGTAGGGATGTTGGGAAATCCAGTCTGCCATTTCTTGTTCATTCTACTTTGGTTGTTGCATAATATTAGAGATAAAAGGAAATAGATTTTAAACCACAATTGAGCATATTTCTGTAAACTGTTTGAATTCACTTATCAACCTGGTTGCTATTATAATTTGTCTTGTTCTATTTTGGGTTTAGTTGAACTTTAATACACTGGGTGCTATGTACCCAGCTACACTTTTATTCTAAGAGTCATTATTATGTTGGAAAAAAGGCAACACGGGATCAGTGCAGCTTAGATGTGTATATTGGCTTTGCAACAATTGTGCTATTTTCATATAAAATTGGATACAGTTAGAAAACACATAGTGTGCAATGAATTTAGAATTTCCCCTAGGCAGTAGCCTGGGCGACAGATTTTACAAGTGCCAAACAAATAATGACTTTCCCAAAATGTCAGCTTGATTTAAATGTATTGAACTGCAGATTTAAAATGGAAATAAACCTAAAAAAAGAAGTGTGAGCAGGTGAGTTCTTTATTACTGAAAGAAACAAATTTACCTGACTGTTTGCATTCTTTTCTGTTATGTACATTGAGCTGTGCATGCACATTACCCCATAACATCTTTTAAGTTATTAACAGGGTCATTTGTCTCACCCCGCAGGCATGCTGTGTCTCCTTCACTCTCCACATCTTTAGGTCCTGCCACTGTTCAAGTTTTCTAAAATATGCCCCTTTCTGTAAAACTTATGTAAAAGTTTTTAACCCTTTCTGTTTGCAAAGATTGTTTTCTTACCTAACTAGAGTTATGGCCATCTATAGACACCATAATTTGTCCTCCTACATCTTTACTCTAACAGTTCTACTATTTTTGAGGAAACCTTAGTAAGTGAACCCTTGGTGGGGTAAGGGTTTGGTATTTAGTGAAGATTTCAATGGGAGTTCAATTGAAGTTTTAGTTTTAAAGAATTAGCACAGAGTAAAAGCAACCTCAAAGTTTGATGAAGTGTCCCTATTCCTGATGAGTTGTACTTAATAGGAATCCAGTCCATGTATATACAGTAGCTGATTTGGTGAACAGAAGTCTCAAAATAACCAGGAATTAGCTTTGCCATACCCACGTACCTCTGTCATCTCACTCCATGCAGGATGTCAGCCTGGCCTGTTTTGAGGGATAAATCTGGTATGGATTTTGTGATTTGATCTGCCTACCTCTCAGATCCTTTCAGTTAAAATTTGGAATCTTCTTGAATATATTTATGATAAATTTCTTTGTGTGCAGTTTTATATACACATAGGGCCTGATTTTTTTAAAGCTCTCCACAACTGGTACGCTTTCATTAGTAAAGCTGGGTGATCCAGTAAACCTGGAATGAATTTCTTTAAAGTCATTTGCTATTTGTTAGCATATGTGTTCAATTCTGGACCAGATCCATTCCAGGTTTGCTAGATCACCCAGGTTTACTGGTAAAAGTGTATCGTCTCCAGTCTTGGAGAGCTTTAATAACTCAGACCCATAATGTATATAGCTAATACTAAAGTTCTTTATCCAGTATGTGAAGGTAAATAGCAAATCGTAGGTTGCGTTTTACATGCATTTGATTTACACCTCTCACTGCATTACAAAATACAACATTTTTATTTCCTTAACATTGCAACATGTTTCAGTTTTGCATAATCCGCTGTGACTATGCCTATTAGAACCATTAGGCTTGGTTTGCATTAGTCTTGCATTAACAACGCAGGGCAATGCACATTGTGTGAATGAGTCCTTGGTGCCAACACAATAGCCCTTTGTGAAAATCAGTGAGAGTATAAGAACACTTAGGACAGTATTACTACTTTTTCATTCTGTTGTACCTCCCTTTTAGTAATCATCAGTCAACATGTTTGCAATGTCCCATCCCCTTTTTTTAACAAAATATTTGTATTTTTATTAAGCAAAAAAAAAGCTGAATCTGTACCATTTAACACTGCATGCATACATTGCTTGTAGACAATGGATGTCCCACTGGTGCCTTGAGGATTTTCTACAGCTCACTTTTCCATTGATCCCTACAGACTCTGGTATGACATCATTCTTAATTGGACCAAGATGGCCAACTTGTAGGATAAATGTAACTCTCCAGACAGGAACTGTGTTTGTGATATATATATATATATATATATATATATATATATATATATATATATATATATATATATATATATATATAATGTGTGTATACCGGTATGTGTATATTTTGTTAGGATCTGCATATGTAAATATATATCAGAAAACCAGTACTGTGAAAGTACAGAGGCTGCCAAAAAAAGCTAGTTGTCTGACCAGAAGGAAGTATACAGATCAGTTCTCTGACCTCAACCGATGTTCTTGTGCTATGATCCTGATCTATGTGCTTGTTCTTGGTCAGTCACTTAAGTGCTGGAGTTGAAGAGAGATAGACAGCAAGCATTCTTTATGGTTTGTATTGGCAGACCCTTTTTTTCTTTAATCAAAGTTTAGAGAATGCAACTGAAAATCTGGATCACTTCACCATTTCATATATTATGTGCTACTGTTTTTTTTTCCTTTGTCTGACAGCAAGGCTTCGCACAAAGATAAAGATGGAAGGAGCCCCATTAGGCACATGCAAATTCAGAGCATCTGTCACCTCTAGTTAAAAATAGAAGCTGGTAGCAGAGCCTGCAGGCTAGCATGGTCTATCACACATACCTACTTCTTGTTGATAGGGTGACCCTGTTGTTGGGATGTCAGAAAAATAAAACTGCTAATGGCCTAACTTTAATACTGTTTTAAATCTGCCCTTGTGGAAGGCTTCACCCAGGCTGTACCCACACATACAGTTGCATTAGTCTGCTGCATTTACCAATGCTGTTACTTGGAAAACTCCTAGCACAACCTTTTAACTATTTACTGCAACTAACATTTTAAACCTTGAAATAAAGAAGCAATAATTTGTAAGTTAGGACTGTGAATGAGTTAACAGCAGTGATTAGTCCATTTCTGTTTAACAAGCTGTGAAATATTCCAGACAGACCAAGATTGGGTTTCAATGAGATCACAGCAGCTGCAGGGGAAATTTTAACCTTTTCGTTGCCACTGCTATGTGAGTAATAAAGAACAATTCTCCCTTTTTTTACCCCCCCTTTGCCTGGCAAAAGAAAGTAATGATTAACTATTGGCTACCTGCTCTCCATTTTCTGTAGGGAGATATTTTCTTTTTTTGTTTGGCTGCTGTGTCTTTATATCTTTGGATTCTAAGTTAGATGTACATGAGCAGGGTCTCTCATGTTTATGGTTCTTGTGTGTTGGTTTCCTTTGGAGCAAGTTAAATGTGACTGAAAAGTTGTAACTTCCACTGATAATGAACTTATTGTTGATTTGGGGAAGGGGTGCAGATCCTGTAATTAAATATTCACATTTATAGGTTATCTCAAGTCCTACCTATAACCATAAAGACCGTTTCCTGGATTTATAATTTAAAGGAACAGGTAGTGCTTGCGACCGTGGTTTTTTCTGTCATTGGAGAGTAAATACAGCTGCTTTTTTACTTTTCTCATACACAGTGGGGGAAATAATTATTGAACACGTCAACGTGTTCCTCAGTAAATATATTTCTATTGGGGCTATTGACATTAAATTCACACCAGATGTCGGTAACAATTTAAGTAATCCACACATACAAAGAAATCAAAACAAATATGTCCACAAATTAGGTTGTGTAATAAGTTGGAATGGCACAGGGAATAAGTATTGAACACTCTTAATAAAATTCATTCAATACCGAGTAGAAGAGCCTTTGTTGGTAGGGACATCTTCAAGATGCCTCCTGTATAAAGAAACTAGTCGCAGGCATTGCTTAGGTGTAATTTTGGTTCATTCTTACACACAAACTGTCAAATCTTGAAGGTTCTTGGGTCCTCTGCTATGGACTCTGATCTTCTTTTCATAGATTTTCAATTGGATTCAAGTTGGATGATTGACTGGGCCTTTCTAGCAGCTTTATTATCTTTCTCTGAAACCAATTGAGAGTTTCCTTGGCTGTATGTTTGGGATCATTATCTTGGTGAAATATTCACTCTCATTTCATATTCAGGTATCCTAGTAGATAGCAGCAAATTCCTATTGAAAATGTCCCGGTACACCTCTCCATTTGTCGTTTCTTGAATTGAAGGGAAGTTGTTATGCTGAAAAACAGCCCCACACCATGATGTTCCCACCTCCAAACTTCACTGTTGGTATGGTGTTTTTTTTAGGTGACGTGCAGTGCCATTTCTCCTCCAAACTATTTTCTCCTACTAGTTCACTGACTTTTTCAAATGTTGTGCATTAAATTTTAGGAAGCTTTAGAAATATTTTTTCTTAGTAGTGGAGTCCTGTGTAGTGAGTGTGCATAGAGGCCATGTCGAGGCATTACTTATTTTGTTTTCTTTGAAAAAATTCTCCTTGCTAATTCCAGGTCTTTCTGAAGCTCTCCGCAAATGATCCTTGGCTCTTGGACAACTCTCCTCCTGATTATTCTTTTGGAGCACCTGGCTGTTTAGGGTGAACTGATGCTCTTTTCACTTCCAGATTATGGCCTCAACGGTGCTCAATGGATCATTCGGAGGCTTAGAAATTCATCTGTAACCAATGCCATCAGTATGTTTTGCAACAAAAAGGTTGTGAGAGAGCTCTTAACTTTTACCCTTCATGAGATGCTTCTTGTGTGATACCTTGGTAATGAGAAACCTTTTTTTAGTCCATCAGTTAGGACCTAACCAGATGATATTATTTGCACTGACAGGAGTCCATATTGCTTTCTAAATACTAACAGATTTCAGCAGGTTTCTTGGCTTTCCATGCCTTTTTGCACATCTTTTCTTGTGCCCAATACTTATTTCTTGTGCATTTATACACATAACTTAATTTATTTGTTTTGATTTCTTTGTGTGTGTGAAATACTTGGGTTGTTACCGACATCTGGTCAAAATTTCATATCAATAGCCGTATTAGAAATATATTTACGGAGAAAAACATTGACATGTTCAATAATTATTTCTGCCACTGGAGTAGGACTGGCAGAAAAAAAAATATAGCAAAAAGTCTGTTTATATCACAAAATTTTAAAATGACCTGCAGAAATCTGTAGTACAGCTGAACTGATCTCTCGCAATTACACAATGCCACAACTGAATCGTGTAACTGTAACTATCGGCAATTAGTCATTTCTCTGCTATTGTATAGATATAAAGAAGAGCAGATTATTTGCTGCTTCATTTAGCATAGCCAATAAATCACCAACACCAATTAAGGGCCTATTTGTACCTATACTCTGCTATTGCAAATCATGTGATGATTTGCATTTTATAGATTAGAACCGGCTACATTGAAAATGGGATTTCAACTTGCATTTCATTCTGTAAAGGCTCATTCACACCAGTAGTACTGGGTGTTACACTTTAATGCCGTTTATTCTGAGTGGCACTCCAATTCTTTTGAAGTGTGTTGCACTGCCAAAAATGCTTCATGCTTTGGATATTGTAACATTTTAGGCAGCCCGTTTAAATCAATAGGCTACCTTTACACACTGTGCACTTATGTGAGCGGCCCTAAAATTCTTTACAGCAATAAAACATAATTAGGAATAGCTCTCCAAGTGTGCAATTGGCTAATAATCTCCTTCAGTAGCAGAAAAGAGCAATTTTGGCACTAGGTAATCTCTTCAATCTGAGATAAAAAATCAGTGTGGTGGCCCTGGACATAGCAGTGGCAAAAATCAAGTACTATTTAGGGCAGGTTTATGCTGTTTAGTGATACATTTTTGTTAATAGGGCCCTCCTGAGGAATAGAATATCACCTGGGAGTGCTCAATGCCATATCTATGCTTGAACAGGCAACAGAAAGCAGAACTTTAGGATAGTTTGTACGTTGGTCAATTTTCCAGCCTCCATTGCCCTCAGTAAATCTTCAAGATACTCTGTTTCGCAGTGCAGTGTCACTCATTACCATATTGCAGGAAGGCAGGCAGGCATTAAAATGAAATAAGGGTTTTCACTGCTGTGCTTTATGGTCCCTAAATAAAGTAACCCACAGTTGTTGCTGTAATTGAAGTCCATATGGTGTATTGGGGGTGTGCCATTCAAAGTGTTTTTGTCTATATGCCAAAATAGAAGACTAAAGGGGTAATTTAACTTAAAGCACTGTTTCTTTAGCTAGGCTATACTGTAAACTTGTTTTTCCCTACTCTACTTCAGGTGCTGTGTATCCAGTCATAAAGAGTTTTTTTCATCCAAGGCTTAAGATATGTTCACCTTAACATAATGAATACATATTATGTGACCTAGTCCTGAGTCACTTAATAGCTTCAATCATTGCACAGAATAGGAGATATTATGAATTCAAGTTCTTGTACTTCTGCATATTTTCCTTCATATTCATCCACACAAAAGTCAGGAAATAACTTCCATTACCCATAGAAACAATTATAAAGGAAACCTATGTAGAGAAAAATACAGGGACTGCTGTGGTGATCTCATGGTTTAAAGCCACTGAATTGAAAGCAGCTTTCACATCATAAGAGCGGCCTTTTCTGGCTGCATGCTTACCAGAGTTACTGACTGAAAGCATTGAAAATCACACTCCACCAACTAACATTTTCTGCACAGCACGGGTTCTCATGAAGGAATAGTGTTTTGTATTGCACATGTCATAATGCTTGCACTAACAGATTAGAAGTCTGGAGGAATTTTGCGTTGGGGTTCTACAATGTGTTTAGGCTCCTTTTATTCAGACGTTCAGTGAAATCTGCAGGTTACAGTAGGTTTTTTTGATTACCTAAACCAAATTGTAGTTTGGATTTTGCAGTTGTGAGCCCATGGAGTCATGCAACCAAATCCTCTTGATTAGTTAAGTAACAGGTATATTTCCTAAGTAATAATTTTATTTAAATTATAAAACAGTCAGCAGAAATCTATTGGGCCAAAGTGTCTGTAAAATAAAACTAGCCTACTGTCCTTCCAGAAATGAGTGCAGCTGCTATATTTTCATAACCAGATGGACGATGGACAGATATATATATATATATATATATATATATATATATATATATATAATGATTAGATTAGAGAGAGATATTTGGCTGGAGTTTAGCTTTAAGAGAACTGCTAATAGCTTCTTGTAAGCTTTGCAATTGTTCTGGAGACAGAATGTTCTTCAACAAAATAACCTTTTATCTGAGTTATGTAATACAAATTGATCAAAAAGAAGCAAGCTTTGTCACATTATTTTGTGCAACAACTTCTTCCTATGCCAGAGTGTGTGAGATTGAAGCTGCATTAAGCTCGGAAAGAGGGTGATTTGTAACCAGGACTAGTCAGATAAGAATACCTATGGAATATAAATGGAACCATGAAAAGTAGGGGGCATTCAGCAGGCAGGCCGTGTCATTCTCAGTATAATTGAATCCTGTAAGGCTGAATTGTTATATAATGATATATATTGTTACATAAAACATCCTAGTAAAAGTGCTTATATGTTCTTTAAAATCACATATACCAACACAAAGCATCAGTCACGTTTTGCATTTTTGTTTTATTTTTGGTTTTGTTTTTTTTTTTACTATTATTATTATTATTATTAGTCTGATAATCTACTGTAGAGGTTAATAATAGGAAGTGCCTGCTTACTCCACCTTCCTGTTGAATGACCCTTCTGTAGCAGCATGCTAGACTTACTGATACATAGAGACAGTGTGTAGGATCCGCCTGCGCATGTATTGTCTGCTCTTGTTCTCCATGTGTGGGTTGCTGAACTCTGCTGTGTTCTGCTCCAAGCTTTTAACTCATGAAGTGCTTACAGAAGCCTACAAATACTGTAAATAAACATATAATCATTGGCCAATTCCTTAAAAACCCCTTTTGTTTGTACAATCAGTAATAATGTATAATATCATTCTTGTTAGCATTTTTGATTTAAATTAAATACTTTAAAAAAAATCACAATCTGATATCATTTATTTTTTATGTTTTTAATCTTTTCCATATATAAAGAACAATTAGGCTTTCATCCAGTCTTCGGCAGTTCTATCGCTAATGATGATTGTCTATGCACAGCACTAAATTGCGCAGAATTTTATAGCTCTTAAAAATGAATCAAATAGAAAAACTTTTAAAAATCACTATATGTCTGTCTAAAGAGTAAAAACAATAATGTAATTTATTACTAAAAAGTATTTTATTGATGGTAATATTCCCCCAGCATTTTATGAAGGTAGGTACCCCACAGTACTAAATAAAGAAATATATATATATTGTTAGAGGTGTAAGGAAGCCATTGTCGAAATAATTTCTTGTAAGATTTTTATCTATTAGTTCTGTATGAGAAGATTATGCTCAGGCAATGGTCTCCTTTTCATATGTGGGTGTACGCCTTCTACTTTTTAGACAAGAAGGCCATTCTTAAACTATTTCAGCAGTTAAAGGTCAATTTTCCCGTAACCACATTTTCCCATAAAAAAGGATATTCTGTACTCTGCACATTGTATAACCCTGTACAGATGTCTTCAGAATACTTTATTAGTCTTTACAGTGACATTTCTATCTTTACACAGAACATTGGGCAGCACGCATGGTGGCTTAGAGGTTAGCACTCTGGCCTTTGCAGCGCTGGGTCCCAGCTTCAAATCTCAACCAGGACACTATCTGCATGGAGTTTGCAGGTTCTCCCCTTGTTCATGTGGGTTTCCTCCCACATTCCGAAAACATGCAGTTGGCTTCCCCCCAAACTGACCTTAGACTGTATTAATAACATATGACTATGGTAGGGACATTGGATTGTGAGCACCTTTGAGCTAGTAGCATGACTATGGACTTTGTAAAGCCCTGTGTAATATGATGGCGGTATATAAACACAAGATGATAAAAAAATTAATTTGTATCTAGATGAACAAGTATGGTCTGTTCACATGTTGATATACCATGTGTAAAGATAGAAATAGTCCCACTAGATTACCTTTTCCTTTCAGTTAAACACAGAAGTCCACAGTAGGATTCAGAGGCCTGTAACCTTGCCCTTCAATATGCTTTACAATTGTATGTGGTTATTTTAACTTTTTTGGTTGTCAGTATTAATATAATCTAGTAAAAGGCGGGTAAATGTCTGTGCTATGCCCTTGAACGACCGTGAACATTTTCCGCAGATATCAGAATGTTACTGTTGTCAAAATCATTTAATTTACCCACTTGCCTCCTGGGTTGGGGTTTTAATTGTCTATTTGTTTTTATTCTGTTTATTTGCTTTGTGTACAGATTAGTTTAACATTATGTTGTAAAGGAGAGTAAGAACCTGCGGTATGCTATAACATCTGTTACCATTCATATTTCTTAGGTTTTAGGATTTTTAAGTATATATTTTTAATTACCTATAGTATGGATTATCTATTATTAAAATGGCCAGGTATTTTTTTTTTTTTTTTTAACAATTTTAATTAGGCAGATCTTTCATTGCACAAGGAACAGACGATGTTTCAAATAACCTTAGCTGCCTGATCACAATTTTTCAAATATACTCATCTGTCACGGGTGCCACCATCATCTTTCATTTCCTGTTTCTGGTTTCGATCTTCACTTTTCTTGATTGGCCAGAACGATGTAACACCTGTGCGGGAATTCATTCAGTCCCAGCAGCCTCAGGGAGGCCAGAGCATCCCAGCATCCTGTGCTGAGATTAGCCTGTGCTACTGGATTATTTTCTGGGTATATTAGGTATGTGAAATTATTTCTGCAGCAGTTCTGCTTATTCCCTCTAGCTCCAGATATCCAGTCCTGAAAAAAAAAAAAAAACATACCTATGTTTGTAAAATATTAGCATTTTCAAATGAGACGATAGCACAGCTGGCAAGACTAGGCAAATTGTGGTTTTCCAGCTAATGTGCTCTGCCTGACATTACATGCATATATGTGTGTATATTTCCATGAAGTACCTGTAAACCACTCACATTTTATAGTTTAAGTACAAAATCTGCAACCAATTTGTATTTGCCTGTTTTTGCATGTGATTTGCTTAAGTTTATGAATAATGGTATCTATAAGTAATAAATATATTATTACATTTAATGTTATTAAATGCTAACATTATCACTGGATCGGCAATGTTCTCACGTCTGTGAATTGTCTCCTGTAGACTCCTGACAGAGGGATGTAGCAAATTACCATCCTTGAAAGTACAGTATGTCTTTATAGTTGTATTCCCTTCCCAATATTGCATTCTAAGCCACCTCTGCCTCTGTTGTGCCAAACTTGCAAGTTTATAGAAGGCAACATCAAAAGTGTGAGTTTGCTATGGAGGTGGTTGTTCTCAATTGTATAACCAATTACATTTAAATAGTCATACAGGTTTTAAGTTTTGCCGTTATGTGCTTGGCTCATGTATTTGGTGATTGATGCAGTCTTATTCTACTGCTACTTCTGAGTTCCCCTTAAAATTCTAAAAGAGCATTCCTCCTTGTTCTTATTTCTGTATCTGGCTAATTTAGCTGGCCTATTCATTAGTCTAGTCTGTGATATGGAAATTTTGTTTTTGCTGGCTTAAGTCCAAAATATATCAACTGTACGGGATGAAAGAAGATTTTTTTTTTATTAGGTTATATCCTTGGAAGTGTATATATATCACTGGCCCACATCATTTTCTTCATGTTAATGTTCATGTCTATTGTGAATACACAGATACACATACTGCCTTGTTTATTGCCATATGGGAGCATGAGGAGGTTTAAAAGTTGGGCACATGAAGTACCCACTTATCATAAGACACAAACAATTCACTCCGGGTCTTTTTAAAAAGGTTAAGATTTCATTCACCGTACATTGCTGCATTACACAACACATTACGCAGGCTCAATGTAATGGCAACCCGAAATGCATTCTTTATAATAAGCCCAATTCACATTAGTCTGTTGCTATGTGCTAGATTGAAATGAAATATTTAAACACAAGTGCAGCATACAACAAGATGAACAATAATAAATATTTTGGGTTCTCCTATTGAAACATTTCAACATCAACTCAAGTATATTTAAAACGTACCAAACGTGGCACACATGATGAGAATCCAGACTAACTAAATCCTCCAACCAATCCTCATGCTAGGTTTTGTTGTAGTTATATCATAACTGTTTATATTGATAAATATATTATAATTATAATGCCCCAAATCCTTTGCCCTTCCACAGGTGTCCCTGGCTAACCAGAGAAATATCTCCAGCCATCCCGGTGTACAATGGGCTCATGTTCCTTTTTGTCCTGGCAAACTTCAGCATGGCAACCTTTATGGATCCTGGTATCTTCCCAAGAGGTAAGCACTTTGCTTTTTCTAGGGACTTGGCATAGGATGGATCCATTTAAACATTTTATCAATAAATTAACCTCATGCACCATCCTCATCAGATGTGATTTTCCCTCTTTGTGTTTCAGAAATATTGAGTCTTGTAGTAGAAATGTTTAATATTTATCGATTGTGATTTGCAGCAGCTGATTCCCATCTGCTGTATAGGCAGACTCTCAGCGCAGCTAACATCACAGGGAGACCTTGAGCTGAACCCATCGTTGGCTCCATGCAATTAATATTAATAAGACCGCAAGACTTTATGATTAACACAGCTAGGCAGGACACATGTGTTCCACCCAAAGTTAATGATTATGCCAAAATTACCTTACATAGTATATACCCTTCTTTTTCCTCATTACTCCTGTGTTGCTGTACAATTAAAGCATTCATTGTGCAAACAAGTGCAGTTTCAATACTTGGCTCTTTGCCTTTCTGTCATTTTATATTAGAGAGAACACAGGAGGTGAAAAAATATGTGGTGGACAAAATACAATTTTGGCATGAAAAAGCTGAATAAACTATTAGTCATAAATCAGAAGTAGCATGCACTCTTATGTTCCTCCCCAACAAAGAGGTCATGAGTTACTTATCATTAGGTTTTGGCCCTTCACATAATTAGTGTATAAAATAATTGTCTTTGTTAAATTTTATTGGCCATTGTTTTTGAACATGTACTTTTTATTGGGATTATTAAGAATAACAGATACACCTACAGAGTCATGGTAGATATACTTAGGATACACACCTGTGATTGAAAAGAAAGAGACATAAAGAAAAAGGCATAAAAAAACCTATATCCAAGATACTTTAGAACCTAAATAGTGAGATGGGAAAACATAACACATATATTAGAAACTCGAAAAAGAATATGTTCCACCAACACGTGTCTGTTGCAAATCATAATATATATTAACTCAATGACAATCATAGACTCCAATAGCACACTTAACATGAAAAAATCAGCAATGAAGAGTAATTTTTAACATTAGAATAAATTCAAAGCACCCAGGGTTCTGTCAGGTACCATGTACTTTGTTGGAATATTTATTGACCAGTCTTATTGACATTTTTACAACATTTGTAAGAAGGAGCACACAGAAAGTATTGTACTCACTAATCTTAAATCTTAATCTTAATCCTGAACATTTTCTGTATAAACTAATAGGGCACACTTAAAATTAAAGGACCTAAAATAGTGAAGTCAAACGTGCTTCTTTTTAGCCAAACTTTCTGACATCTCAATTCACATCGCCTGCTCAAGTGCATCCTTAAAGTGGGACATTGCATGTCCCTTTCTGCAACAATGACCTGTATAATAAGTGGAACTTATCAATAGGTCCTAGTGGAAAATCCAATGGAGAAAAGACCCAATAAAGCAATTAAATATTTTTTTTTTTTTTTTTTTAATAGCCTGGGCAATTTATTTTCCACTGCTGCACCTTTATCTGAATATAAATGTGCTAAACACTTCTCATTCGTTTCTCATTTTTCCTGTTTGTTTTGCATCCCAGGTCCTGTGTCAATTTTCCCAATGTAAAATAGTTTTTTTCTTTCTCATCCATTGAGGGACAAAGAAAGCCTTTACCCTTCAGTTTTTTACTATCTTCTAAGCTACATACACGTCCGTTAATAGTTGTCTAAGATGAACAGTGGTGCTTGTCTCTGGTGAAAATTTGAAAACAACATCAGGGGATCCACATCTACCGGTACATCACATCAGTCTGCCACGTTGGATTAATGATGACTGCTTCTCTTTCCATAGGGTAGAACAGCTCTGTGTACAGCTATCACCTGTCACTGGAAATTATCACAAATATCATTTTCAGCGACAGTCCTTTTATGTCCATTAGGGACATCTGTAGAAGGATTTACAGGAGGTTAGGACACTGCAGGACAGTGCAAGATATCCCCTACTACTACCACCATGTCTCTGTTTTTATACTTTTAATAGTGTCCTAGAAGGATGGATGTTTTTTTTCTTCAGTTCTCCATTTTTGCTTGTACTTTTTTATTTTGTTCTACGTGGTTTCTAAGACTTTTCTCTCCGACTGCCTCTTTTCAGAGCATTGTCATCAGCCTGGTTTTTGAGACCAGACCCCGCTTTTTATAGATAGCCTGAAAGTGACCTCCAAACATTGGGTTCTGTGTGGGATGGATTTTTGTACCTAATAGACTTGATTTTAGTAAAAGCTGCTTTCAAATTTCAGCGCCACTGTCATTGCCTCAGCGGTCTCTAACAATCGTAAGTTGGCTGCTGAGGCCAATCACTGTGGAGGCTCTCTCATTTATATTGGTTGCAGGGTGGCATTAGTTCCCATTCCTGCTGGTTTTAGTGCATAATGAGTTAAAGCTGTGGTATTGATGGCTGATGGATCTGCTGGGAGGAGTGTCATATGTTTGAGACATTTCCCCACCATACAGCATTAAGGAAGCATCTCCCTGCTGCTGTTTCTACCTTTTGAAGACAAAAAAAACAGCCACAGGGAACATTGATAGATTCTATCCTTTTTTTGTTATGTTGCAACACATACAGTTTACTAATGGCTTGCAGTCTGCTTACTATGAGGGAAGATGTCTACAGCTTGATGTCCAGTTGCCTTCTGCATTTGGAGTCCCTTTCATCCTATGTGCCATCTTTCACTTTGTAAGGTTTGATTTGGTCCACAACCCTTTAAGTAGACTTAGGTTGTTTGTTTGTTTGTCATGCAACACTTTTGTTAGCCAAATCACTAATTGGGGACTCTCCAACAGATTTCATATCTGATTTCACTTTGGTCTCAGTGACGTCTGGGCAATTGGCTTCAGAGATTCTGATCCCGTGTTGCTGCATTCCTTGACTGAAAAACTTGCCCCTGAAAAGTCTGTTTTTTTTTTAAATCTTATATTAAAGTAAACCATCTCAGCTCTTATTGATTCAGTACACGCCATTCTTTGGCGTGTTTGTACTTTTGATTCAGTACACGCCATGTTTGTACTTTTATACAAATATGAATGAGTTTCTACAACAACCACTGATCTTATATACTACCTTTGCTGCCTTTCTATATCTGCCTCCTACTCTTGAACACCCATGCAGTTCCTGTTCCTTATTGGCATCTGTAACTCCCAGTGGTCTACCTATTTCCTATCTACCTTATCTCCATGGTGTCTTTATTCCCTTGGAGTCAGCTTCCCTTAAGTGGCTCTCCTCTCTTTCATAAGTCTTCCTTTCCCCTGCTTTGAGTTACTGTAGTAGCATTGCTATAGTAACTAGTCAATTCCACTTATTTGTTCAATATGCTTGCATGTTCTTGTATATGCTACATGGTTAATATTTCTCCTTTCTGCTTTTCATATCAATGTGTTATGACATCTAAAGGCTTAGTTTTCTCCAAAGTGTTAACATATGTAGAACTGTTACAGCTTGTAACATATTAATGCTCTGTAAAGACATGGTCTAAAGCAGTGTTTTTCAACCGCTGTTCCGCGGCACACTAGTGTGCCTTGAGAGATCTTCGGGTGTACCGTGGGAAATTATCCAATTTCAGTTAATTGGTCCCAAAATGATTTATTTACTGCAAAAAATTTGTCTTCATTTGTCTATACCAGCGATGTATAGTCCTCTCCTCCTGTATCACTGTCTGTATTAGTCTGTCATTTGCAATCCCTATTTAATTTACAGCGCTGCGTAATATGTTGGCGCTATATAAATCCTGTTTAATAATAATAATAATAATAATAACTCAAAATCTTCGATTTCGTCTTGTTGACAGAAATAAAAAGTTATTAAGAAGAACCTGAGAGTCTCTACTTAATCCAAAAATAAAAAAGTCTTCTGTTGACACTTGGAAAGATGTGCAGCCAGCTTCAATGTGGCTAAACGGGGCTGCAAAATATTAACACCAATATTGAAAAAATGAGACCTCTTACTAGTCTATATAAATAGCTCGGTCATAAGTGGAGCCAGCAATTTCTCACTTTTTTGTGGCCTTGTTGGTAGTGATTTTTAGATTGTGCATTGTTTGGGGTGAACAAGAGTTTTTGAGTAAACAGAAGGCACTTCTACTTGGGTTTGTGGCTAGCAGTGTGTAGCTAGCAGCATAGATGTCTGGTCAAATACCTTGTGTTTTATGAGATATTATTATCACTCAGACAACATATATCATTGAATAATGAACACAATTCTAGAATATGGTGAAATTGGTATTTTTTTTTTTTTTTTGCATATTTTGAGTAAAGTTCCATTCTTGAGAAGATTTTTTTTCTTTCTCTCTCTTTCTCATATTTACTTACTGCGTACTTACTGGTATGTGTTGCCTGTTTAATGTAAGATTGTTTTCTCCTAATTGTAGGATTTTGACCATCACTGCCCCTGGGTGAATAACTGCATAGGACGCAGGAACTACCGTTATTTCTTCTTGTTCCTCCTATCTCTTAGCACACACATGGTTGGAGTGTTTTCATTTGGCCTCATATTTGTCCTTCACCATCTGGAGATGCTGGGAGAGGCCCACACCAGTATTACGTATCCTGTTCTCAAAGATTTCTTATGAATATTTAATGTAGATTTTTTTCAATGAAATTTTTTCAAATTTTCTTTTAATTGATTGGTTTGTATCTGTGTGAATAGTAGAAAACATTCTGGAAACATGACTTTGAACATGAACATCAGACATTAGTCTATTCTGATAACATTTTCCAAGAGTAGTAGTTTACCACCAGCCAGAGGGTTCTAAGCTTCAAGTTTATAATTATAAAAATTTTAATATTATGATTGTGTTTTGTTACTGTCCCAGGTTTTATTTAATGCTAATTTATAGTTAATAGCCAAATAATGTATCATTGATATAGTACCATATCCCAGCAATATACTATAAAGCTAAATTCCTTAGCATCCATGCACAGAATATCAGTAATGTGTGTGGCTGGACTGTTCTTCATCCCTGTTATTGGCCTTACTGGATTCCACATAGTGCTGGTTGTAAGAGGCCGTACCACCAATGAGCAGGTAATAAGAGTGGTAAATATTTGGAAATGTGCAATACCTGGTTTATACTGACCCCTTCTCTGACTTTGTCCAATGTATCATTTACTGGTTCCTTGTTGTGTCATATATAATGGCTGTTGTACATCCGCTTAGGTGACTGGGAAGTTCCGTGGAGGTGTTAATCCTTTTACTAGAGGATGCTGTGGGAATATACAGCATGTGCTATGCAGTCCATTGTCACCCAGGTAAGAAGAGTTTCAAAGGAATAGCAACACTATTTCGGACAACCAACCATTTATAAAAACTATACCAAGCCTTGTGAATTTGGTGATTCTTCCAAAATGTATATAGTGGATTAGTTTAAAAATCTAGATAATATTAAACATTTTTGTTTGGTAATTTTGAAGAAATTTATAATAAATCTGTGTGAGGCTGAAACTGATGTTGAGTAGAGTGATTCTCAACAACCTTTTGTCTCTTCTGAAAAGTGAACTCTAAAAAGCTGAAAGCTATAGCTGAACTCCAGGCACATATAAAAACACACTAATCTATAATCAAAAACAATTCCAGAACAGGACTTTTAAGGCAATAATCATGTGTAAAATATACATAAGAATACTAGTATTTAAAAGAACGATAACCAATTTTTTCACACTTCGAGCCATTGTTCATGCAGCAAAAAGGCAAGGAAATTGGCCTGTGTTTTCTGGTAGGGGCACTTGGATTACAAGATTGACGTAACACAATTGGGGGTTATGGTAACGGGCATTTTTCCCCTGTTTTTTACAAGTCTTGATAATTATGCTTGAACTGCATTTTAAACACTCATTACCTTTAATTTCCTAGTGCACATGGCTGTTTAGAGGCTACATTGAACTTACTTTGTGTTACTCTGCATTACTTTATAGACAATATAACAGTTTAAATGCAAACAAAACAATTCAAATGCAAATATGGTTGCCATTCAAGTGCAGTTGTATCTGAGAGTCAAAGCAAATGCACCTGCCAGTATAATGCAAATCATTTCTGTAAAGAATATCCCTCAATGTGAGCCCTTGGGATCTGTTCCCAATATGTTGTCATTTGTATTGGTGTTTGTTGCATTAGGGCAACCTGTTCAATTGAATGGGCTGCTCAGTTCAATACATAACACTCAATATTGTGCGTGCTGCATCTCTATAAACACAGTTCATGTCCGTGCCTTGGCAAGGTGCATTTGGGGTGCTTTTAAAAATAGTTCCTTGTGTGTTGAATGTATGTATTTCTTCATAGAAGGGCCATAGCCAGGCTGTTACAGATTATATTGGTAGGTAATGAGGCTCATGTATTAACGTTTCCTAGGCACTTTTCCAAGGAGTTCTGCGTACACTTTTAGTGATAAAACACTCAAATAATCTAAACATAAAAACAAAATATTTCCAAAATTGTTGTTTAGTTATGCCACTTCACCTTCTAACATTCAAGACTAAGGATCTTTCACGATCCTTTTCAAACACAAAAGACTGCACGATGAATGAATGAGCACTGTACATACAGCTGTTCTGCTCTATAGAGAGGGGAGGGGGAAAGCGGCGAAGCGGCAGCCCGCTGCGCTCTCACCCTTCACTTTTTTTTGTTATTACGGTTGTTTGTCATACATCGTCTGTGGATCTGCCAGGATGGTCGTCAGAACGACGGATGATGAGCGCTTTACACGCTAGATTCTTCTCCGATATCAGCCCTGAGACAATTATCGGACGAGAATCATCTGACGTATGAATGTAGCCTTAATAACAAATGCAAGAACATGTGAATGATTGCTTCAAAATCATTGCCTTTTAGAAAATAATATTGCATATGGAGTGTTTGTAATTGGATTTGGTAAAACTTTGCACGTATTGCAAAACTTTTACAGTCGTAACCTAAAAGGAATAAAAATATTAAAAGAAATGTGTATAGTATAGTAATAAGTATAGAAGTATAAATACATTTTTGATATGTTTTTGTGAATCTTTATAATCACATAAATTAAGTAAATCATAATGGAATGCTAGTCCTGTTGGAATGCTAAACTGACTCTTAAGACCTAAAATTGTAGTGGATGAGTAGAAATGTAATTGTAGAGAAAGACAGTGTGCCAAATTTATCTTCAATCTGTGTCTGTTAGTATGATATTGGAAAGCCTAGTCAGGCATTCAATATTACATCCATAAATTCTTCTCATATTTGCTGCTAAGCAACAAAACGAACAAGTAGTGCAGTTTGAGCAGGGAAAATTGTCATTGCTTGTTAAGAAAAAGGAAAAGTATGATTCTGTGTCATTTGTAGAAATGGTTTTCTCAAAAGGAGCCAAACATTTGAGTACATTTTGTAATTTAGCTGACTTTTCGCCCAGATCAGGATTACGATAAAATGAATGACCATTCTAATGTTCACAAATGAATTGTGTAATTTGATGTGTGTGGTGGTAACCACGACAAAGACTAACAAAATGATTACTTCTGTTTATAAGGTATGTGGTTGAACCAAAGAAAAGGCCCCAAATCACACTGAAACCTCCATTTATTCGTCAAGATTTGTCAGAAAGACAGATAACGGTCAAAATCAGTGACAATGGAATACAAGCTAACCTGCACCGTTCCAAGGTAATATTTTCAGCATTTGTGTGTTCTTTATGTAGCTGCAAATGTTTATGATCTAACTGTTTTTATTTTTCTTGTCTTGGTTTTTAGTCCAAAGGTAGTTTAGAGGGCATAAATGACAAATCTCTGGATATACAGCCACCTCTACCTCCTAAAGGTGACCCCACCATATATTCAGACCTGAAGGGACCTCTGGGAAACGGTGAAGGTATAGGCAAGTAGACTGCTTTAACAAAATTTAATGTCGGTGGAACTTCAAAATTACATATGTATGTGCGTGTTTTTATGTATACGTTTAGACACTTCTGACCTCTTTTCACACAGAAAGTTTAATGCACAGGAGGTCACATTTAGAAATCCTCAGATTATTCTTACTTAAAGAGAAAACATTGAAACCTTTGTGACCAAAGACAGCAACATGCATCTTTCAAATGTTCTGCTAGGAAATCATACTCCAGTTTTATTAGATTAGAAGTTGACTTTAGCTATTTTATCTATAAATATGAAAGACACTGTAAGCTGCAGATGATTTAGTGACAAAAACTCATCTTTAAGCAGAATATATTTTATGTTTTAATACTTTGTAAGAATATAGAGTTTCACGCCAAATTTACTATCTAATAGCAACACACACACACATATCCTTTGTTTTTGTTTAACTATCTGTTATCTATAGTATACTTTCTGTCGGTTTTTTGCAGTTTTTTCATTTCAGAACATCCATAACTGTATCTAAAATTTGTAATTTAAAATTTGCACTTTCAGATAGTGGATTATCACCAAAAATGATCAGCCCTCCGACACCAGCCATGTATAAATATCGTCCAGGGTTTGGAGCAAACCCCAAAGTTCATTACCATCCAGCCACTGAACAGGTAAGTGGGAAACACATCATCAAGTGGACCTGAGAGCTTATTTAGGAATGCTAATTGTCTAGATTTAGTAACACACATTAAACAAGCATGCAGCTAACTGCAGCAAAACTTGTGCCACAATTGGCTGAATACCAAAACTGCAGACCTAATTTAGGTCCGTGATTCAGAAACTATTATAGGGAGAGGATCACCAACTAGACAATCTGTATTTTTTTAGACCAAGGTCAGCAATGACGTTCTATGTATTCTCCCAATATCTCTCCATTTTTTTAACGTGTTCTCACCCCCTCCCACCTTTTGGTTGTTTAAACACATTCTGATAATGGCTTTATGCCCTGCTCTTTACATTTTCTAGTTTTACAAATGCCTTAAAATCCTTACTTGCTAAAAACAAAATGCAAATGGGGTTGCGATATTTATCACACACTATACCATGCACCCAACATTTAAGCCCACTCTTATTCCACATTTCCATTCAGTGGATAATAACGGAAGAATTTTTTTTACTTAATATATTGTGAAAATGTTTTCAAAATGTACTTGTGAAGAATTTTCACTGGAAAACTAAAAATGGCCATATTGCTGTCCCATTTTACTTACAGTATATGGTGTATGGTCTCCTTTAAACCCCTTTTTTACTGTTGCATTTGAAAAGCAGGGTAGCAAGAGAAGCTCTTGTGTGTTAAAATATTTCTCTGATTACAGATTGCTATGCAAGAAAGTCTAAAGGACAGCGTTTTCCTGGAGGAAGATTGCCGCAGTCATGATTATCAGTCAGAGCCAAACCTTGATCTCCAAGAGTATCGTAAGAACTCATTACACAAGTCTTACCAGTCATCCCCTTTGCAGCTCGACAACTTCACTGCCAACACTCGCTCACTGAGCCTAAAGAATACCGTGCGTCGTGAATCAGAGAAGATTCCACTCCAAATGATGAAATCTGAGGGTGACACCAATATGCTGTACAAGAGTGTGTTTTCCCCCAATGCCCTGTCTAATCGCAATGGGAGCTTATCTTATGACAGCTTGCTTAACCCAATGTCTCCAGCATCTGCTAAATGTACTGCACACACTGCCGCCGGTTCTGTGGGATACCATTCACCATATATGTCTGCCAAAATGTGCCACCTACGAGGAGCGGAGCGCCAACCGGTGCAGAGTTTCAGTCCTGTACTAAGCAGGGCCTCTGGACATCAAAGAGAGCCTTCCCCTGTACGCTATGATAACCTTTCCAAATCCATTATGGCCTCTATCCAGGAAAGAAAGGAGATGGAGGAACGGGAGAAGTTGCTACATTCTCACACAGATTCTGTGTTTGCAGACTCAGGGGTCTATGATACTCCGAGCACATACAGCTTACAGCAGGTCAGCTCACTCTCAGAGAATCCTCGTGCTGCTTCAGGACGGTATGGTTCAAAGGACAATCTGCTGGCTGGGGCAGCCACTTTTAGTTCTAGAAATCCTATTCTTCAGTCCTCTGTATCCTCTCTTTCCAGTGCAGTTTCCAGAGCCCCTAGGACTTCCACCACGTCTTTACAGGCTGACCTAGCCAATAACAATATTCAGAGTCACCAACCCTTACAAGGGCGAGTGAGCAATGGGTCCTACAAATCCCCTGGCCATCAGGCTCCATCATCACCCTCTGGTATACCAAGGTCTCCCTCATATGGGGGAGCAAAATCTGTCACATTTCTTAACACCATGGAATTTTCTGAAGGACCTTCCATCACGGGTCAAAGGTAAGATATTCTGTGGTGCAGATGTCTGTAATTGCTATATCACAATGTACACAATATTTTAAAATATTTTTAATTATCAATTAATAGTTTGTAAAATTGCTTATTTTTCTAAGCATAAAGTTTTCACAGTGTGTACAATTCATCTTTTCATCTTTTCCTCCATTTTTTGGCTTTTGGGGGAAACATTTTTGTGTCTTTCTTGCAATCTCTGAAGGTGCTGTTGTAAATTACCGTATTTTTCGGCGTATAAGACGCTCCGGCATATAAGACGCACCCAATTTTAAAGGAGGAAAATCTAGAAAAAAAAGATTCTGAACCAAATACTGTAGTAAAATATTTTTTTTAAAAACTGTGTTCGCTGTATAAGACGCACCCACTTTTCCCCCCCAGTTTTGGGGAAGAAAAAGTGCGTCTTATACGCCAAAAAATACGGTAGGTGGTGCTATTGCTGATCTCTTATATGATACAAAGGATATAAGGAAGCTATGTATTTTTATTGGTTGATTTCTCCTGTTTTGTTTTTTAGATATAATATTATGACTGTTGAAGAATGTTGGAAATGTTAATATATCTTCCTTCTATACCAGATAAGCCCAATTCTAGTGTATTCTTTTCGTTAGATAGACTGGCAAAGGGTTGGACTCTTAGACATGTTTTTATTAAAGTTTGTAGTCCAGTTGACATTTTAAACTTGTATGCAACCCCTAGCAGTGTTTTTTCCTATTAGCCCCCCTTCCTTTAGTTATGGTAAATATATCTATAAAAAAGTTTTTTTTTTGTTTTTTTTTTTGTATCTGAGAAGTGCAGAAAAATATTTTCCTTCCTTTCCTTCATACCACACTTCCAGGTTACATAGTAAGTCAGGTTGAAAAAAGACATAAAAAAAAGAAAGTCCATCAAGTTCAACCACAAGGTGACAGCACAATTCTCTGCACAGACGGTGTTGCCACCTTGGGGACAGCTTAGAGCCTAAACAGGGCTACACAGGCATGCAAGGCAACTTGAGGGATAGGGAAGTTAAATTGTATCTGCTATGGAGCTGGTAATAAAGTAATCCTATAATTCAAATCATAGGGTAACCTTAATAGCCAGTTGCACAAGTTATAGAAAACCTGTAGGCAATAAATTTGCATGTTGAAATGACTAACTTGTCCTTGCTACTTCCCTGAATGTCATGCCAATCCCACATGTTCAGAGCTCTGTAAAGCTGCGTACACACTTCCAATTTTTATCGTTGGTAAACGAACGATCCTGCACGATATCTGCGAACGATCGTATGGCACCGATCCTGTACATACAGATAACGACACGATCGTTCTAAGATATTGTACACACGATAGATGCGATCGTTTGAACGATACAGGAAGTGACGTGCACCACAGGAAGTGAGCGAACGTTCGTTCACCGCGTATGCTCAGACCATGGACGATCACTGAATGACCGTACACGCGATAGATGGTCAACGATCGTCGTCCAATCCGATCCGCCGGTCCGGTCGTTCATTTCCAACGACTATCCTCGTTCGACGGCGTCGTTGGTTACTTTTTTTACGAACGATTTTTGGCCAATCGGTCGTTCGTCGTTCATTTCCAACGATAAAAATTGGAAGTGTGTACGCAGCTTAAGTCACGGCCTGTAAAAGATGTATGCATCTCTGAAGTTTTAAGTACGTTCTCAGACGAAGGTTCAGTCATACAAGAAGTATTTTCAGGCTTCCAGTACTGGCAGACTTTTATGTGTAGATAGAGCAAGGTAAAACCATACTGCTTGTCTTTTCCCCATGTGGGGAATTACATTTATCTTGTATATACAGCTAGCCATCTTGGTCTGATTAGGAGTGATGTCATACTGAATGGTCTGTGGGGATCCGGAGACAAATGGGCTACAGGAAATCCTCTAATTACCAGTGGGATATTCATTGTCTACATTGTGAAATCCATGCATTCAGTGAATAGTAAATTCTGTCTGCCCAAATATTTAGAAACCGCCATTTAGTGAACGGCATCCATCTGAAGCCGCTTTCACATACATTATGAAAGCTGCACCCCCAAACCAGGACACTTATCTCTAATATAAGGTCCCAGTTCTAATTACAGTCTCACCTACTCTACCTAGTTCATGTTGGAATAAATGAAGAGCTGCCGGGCAAACACGATATGAGTTCTGATTTAAACCCCATTGAGCTGGTGCAGTAACTTTGTCAAGGGTTGTAGGAGGACCTTTCTAAACTTTTGGTTTTTATTATAGAAATAATTCCAACAGTGTTCAGCTGTTACATGTTAAAAAAATTGTATTATCTATAAATGTTCTATTCTTTAATTTCAAAGTACACTGCAGCATTAAGGTTTGTCCATTTCAATAAAAAATATAAAAATGTGTATTAAAAATGCAATAATGCATGAGTCTGCACAAAGCCAGCAGTGAATTTCTGTGACAATATTAACATTTCTAATGTATTGATTTGTACAGACAGGTTCTGCTGACCGGTTTCTACGTATTCATAGTGGCATATATATATATATATGTCTGTGTGAATGAACATTGATTGTTATACAATTTACACCGTAAATCATTCACTGATATACAATGGGGACCTAGGCCTGCTTTTGTAATTAATATTATTAATATTATTATTACACAGTGTTTATATAGCGCCGACATATATTACGCAGCGCTGTACAAAGTCCATAGTCATGTCACTAGCTGTCCCTCTAAGGGGCTCACAATCTAATGTCCCTACCATAGTCATATGTCATTAACGCTGTCTAAGGTCAATGTTGGGGAGAAGCCAATTAACCTAACTGCATGTTTTTGAGATGTGGGAGGAAACCGGAGTACCTGGAGGAAACCCACACAAACACGGGGAGACCCTACAAACTCCATGCAGATAGCGCCCTGACCAAGATTTGAACCTGGGACCCAGCACTGCAAAGGCCAGAGTGCTAACCATGGTCACCGTGCTGCCCTGTAATCACATTATACATATGGTTTGAATAATATAACATGTTTTTGTGTAGGCAGGAGTGGTTAAGAATATTTTCATTAAGCTGATAACATTTATGTATTACTGTATGGTGTGTGGATGCTTTAAAAATGTAAATGTTGTATTTATTACCAATCTACAGAGTGCAAAGAAAACATCAAATTGATATTGGAAGCATCCATCCTTACCTTTTACATAGCATCTATTCTCTGTATTTGCATAGCATAAGTTGTTTCAGATGGAGAGAATTTGCTCCAGAGAACTATCTTTAGTATCTGCAGACTTAGGCTTTCCCAAGTGTGTCTGTCCCAGACAGAATCTGTAATGTTGGAATTATACGATTCTGTAGGGGTCACACCATTTCTTCCAGGATTCCTTGCTGTATATTTTGCTAAAGATAGTTTATGAATTTGGCATTGATATTTGAGGTTGTTGTCCAGCCACAGAATGAATTTGGGACTGATCAGATGCCTCCCTGATAGTATTGCATAATGGACCAACTTTGTGCAGGAATACAGCCCCAAACCTGACACCTATCCTACAATTTATTATGTTAGCACCTGTTTGGTATACCTGTTCAACCATACACTGTACCAGTGATTTATGGATGCTGTTGTAAAAGAAAAGGTAGTAACACCATGGGCTCTATTTACAAATTATTCCTCTTTCAATTTGCTCTACACTCATTCATAATTTTTTCTTTCATACAGATAGCATTTCCTATTGTGACAGCTGTGCACTTTTAAAATTGGCCACTAGACGGCAGAAGGAGTCATTTAAGGAGTCATTTAAAAAAGATGAGAAGTGTAAAGATTCGACTTTCAGCAAATTTCAGAGGAATTGACGGAGGAATAGTTTTTATGTCATTATCTGTCCCTCATGGGGGCTCACAATCCAATGTAATCTTCTTTTAGTTACAGTTTAGAGGTAACCCCAATTGACTCCTTCCTTTTCCATTTAGCACATTAAAAAATCCAAAAAGCATTTTTATTTACAAAAAAAAAGTTTATATGCTTTGTACCAGAAACTTAGGGCTGTATTGATAAATTCAATCGATTTTCGATGATCTGCATTTTCTTGCACAGCCATTCCTATTAGCATTGCTCATTTCAATTCTTAATCAAACTAAAGCTCATTCTGCCACCTAGTGGCCACTTATGAGCACAGCAGTCCCAATAATAAATGCTATATCTTCTAATGAATAAACGGCCAAATTCATTTTTTATGATACCAGTGATACTTTTCCTTAAAATTAGCACAGGTCAAAATAGAATTTTTTTAAAGACAATATTTCCAAAATTCTGGATTTTGACAGTAAACAGGAATTGCTTTTCATGTAACTAGATAAATACTTCACTCAACTCATTTTGTAAATCAGACAAGGTATTTGCAAACTATATTATTTTGTCC
This sequence comes from Pyxicephalus adspersus, assembly GCF_032062135.1. Taxonomy (NCBI): domain Eukaryota; kingdom Metazoa; phylum Chordata; class Amphibia; order Anura; family Pyxicephalidae; genus Pyxicephalus; species Pyxicephalus adspersus. The sequence continues at coordinate 48,134,068 of NC_092863.1, forward strand.
ATCTATACCATTTTTTTTTTAACACTTTGGTTAGCTGAATATACCCTTTCATATCTTGACGCATCAAGGGGTATTACAGATGAATGATGAATGCTGGGAGATTTGTACAGCTACCACCTTTGACCCTGTTTTAACTCCCCTCGATTACTTTTGTCTAATTTGCCATCCCATAGCCCTGACCACATTTAATTCTTGCTCTCCCGACACTTTCAAACTTCCACAATCCCCTGCTTTTCTCTTTCCTTTCCGTCCATCATTTACAATTAGCTTCTGATCCTTCACTCTTTGATTCTCCTAATATAGTTTATGTATTATATGTCCCTTTTGCCCTTATTTTGTCACTTCCACTGCCTATGCCCAACAATCCCCATCATATGTTGTCTTCCCTCACCTATCCTGATCATGTTCATGTACTTCCACTATTTTCTTCCTGTCCATGATCTGCTCTCATTTCGCTTTCTCTCACCCTTCCTGATCAGCCCATGCTCTTCTTTCTGCCTTTCCCAAAGTTTATTCATCACCTGATGCTCCTCTCTCCCATTCATGTTTTTGTGTGTGATGAGTTTCTGCTGTTTCTCCTTTTTCACCCCTGTCTACAATTGGTTGCCATTCTTCACCCCCTTTTTACACCTCTGGTCCACAATCCATTCCGCTTTTGGTCCACAGTCCATTCCGCAATCCGGTTCTGCCTCTACAAACAATCGTCCATGATTTTGTGTCTGTCTCTTCCCTGATCCACTGTCAGCTTTGTCTGCCCACCATGATCCCTTTAGGTGAGTTGGCACACCTAACCAAATGGTGGATGTCCAGCTAAAGTATTGTCTAAATTAAAATTAGGTGCATAAAAGTGTAAAAAAACACAGGACAAAAAAACAAAAACTTTTTCAATCATATATTAACGATTACACTCCTAAAGGTTTCTTTATACAATGTATGAAGCTTAAACAATTTTCTTATATGAGTAGGTACTATATAATAATTTTCTTTTCTCTTAGGGAGGACCTTAAGACACCTCATGGTAAGATAAATGGACAGCCAAAGGGATTATCAAGGCCTGAGTGTCGGCTGGGATCCACGTCCAGCTCACAGAGCACCACCGCAGTGAGTCCATCCAGGCATTCTAGTGTTAAGAAGGTCACAGGCGTTGGAGGCACTACATATGAAATATCCGTGTAGAACTCGACATGCCTGCAGGTGATGAACCAATATAAAACAAGGCATATTTTCTGACCGTGATGAAGACTTAAACCAAGTATAGAGAATTCATAAACGGTCAATGGGAGCTTTAAAACATGACTAATGAAGGACCTCAGATTATGAGAACAGTTATTGAAATGAAGACTTGAGTGATAATGGCAAAAAAGAAAAATGAAGCCATTGTATGTATGTCTGTCCAACAAAACACAAAAGAAATATTGTTTTAAACTTGTGATGTGAGAAGAGTGGGACAGCTATTTTATTTTTTTATTTCAAGTTATTTTAGTTCCTCTGACTTACAGGGGGTTGTTAGTAATGGAGCCAAGTGAAAAGAATTTCTTTCATGAGACATTTCCCAGGGTATATGGATCAGGACGGAAAGGTGCCCCGAGTGTTCTCTCCAAACTTTACACTTTGACCATGGTGGCAAAAACATATGTGTGTGTGTGTATGAATGTATATGATAAGAAAGCTTTTATTTCAGGGGATTTTGCAGTACAATTTACAATTTTATTGTGGAAGGTATATTGAATAAAATGCAGCAGAATAGTGTGCACATAATTTGTTTCATCCAGTTACTAATTAAAGCTTATTGGGTAAGACTAAAGCATCCAGAGGAACAGAGTGCTGTAGGCTTACCTCCATTCTCTGCCTGCAGTAAAAGTCTATCTCTGTAGGAAAACTACAAAACCAGGCAATAGGTGTGATAAACCAACAGAACTCTTTTCTTTATCACATGTGTGGGACAGGAGGATCAGTGTAATGGTGCCACAAGTGAGATTAATATACTACATACCTCACCATGCTACGCTACCCTTGGTAGAGCTCCCCTTTACCTCATATCAACCACAGATATCGATTTGCAGCAGTCCTTTTGGAGGTAAAAAAGTGGCATTCTAATATATCTCGATATTTCTGCTGGTTTAGCCCATACCATTGTGATTTGAGATTTTGTACAACCTTCCACTTTCCTAAATTTGAGATTTTTCAACCTGACCAATATGAGATTTTAAAACAATTTTTATGATTTACTGATATTATGTATTGTCCGTAAAGAGAGTTTCATTTGTATAGTTGGGTATTGGGTTATAAAATACAATACATAACAGTCTGTGAAACTGCAACATTTTTATCTGCAGGCAGTTTGTAAATTTTACATTTATTTTATATATAAACTCTTGCAAACTGTTATTTTATGCAAGCGCATGTGTGTGCATAGTGTGTGTTTTTTTTTTTTTTTTTTTTTTTTTTTGCTCTGTTGCCATGGTGCATCAGTGTCCTAAAACATGCAGATGTTATCCTGCCTTAACCATCACCTCTGAAATAAGGAGGAAAAGCAACATGGTGCTGTGTGACTGGTAATTTTTCATAGTGAGTTTCTCCTCCACTTGCCAATGTAATTAATCAAAGTTTTGATCAGATAAAGCCACTCCTAAACATAAAGATCTTTCATATTGCTATTTATCATGGAGAATTACAAGGCCAGTAATATGTCCTACAAATAAAAGAGGGTGAAGAACAAACTGAAGTATGATTTACAGTCAAAGTACCATATGGAAAGGGAAGTCCTACATTTCCTATTTATGAAACAAACTCTTAGCAAGCTAATAATGAACCATGGCACTGAGCAGAAAAAAATGCTCTATAAAAGCCCAATTTATTATAAACCATGTGTCCCTACTATCATAAGTATTCTAAAATACATTGTTCATTTGTTAGAAAATTGGGGGTTCATTTGCGTAATATTAACCCTTTGTTGGATGAAGAAGTTGGGGTCTTTCTTTTTTTCCTGGTTCAGGTTACAGTATAAAAACTGGGACTTATATAGTTATTTTTCTTTGCTCCGTTTTTTTCATTATGTTTTACATTACCTTTTTTTCTAATTTATTATTTTTAATGAAGGAAATATTCTGTATTTACTACATTGTCTTGTCCTTATAAGGATGTAACAGGCTTTTCAATTTGGACTATTTTGAGGTAGATAAGGAAATAAAAAAAAAAAGTTGTTGGAAAAGAGTTGTCCCAGTTTTTGTTGATAGCTCATATTTTATTTGCAGGCTGTTAACTTAAAATTATCTAGATTTCCACTCCGTTTTATGTGTTATTATTTCAGCAGCAAATATGTTAGACAAATGCACAGACACTTTCCAATTTCAATTTCCTCACCAAGCTTTTTATGCAGATTATTGGATGGGATGTGACGTGACAGGACCAGATTAGAAAATGGAGCTGCTAAGGACAATTTACAATTTAAATTTAGGAAATAAAAAATGAATGGGGGTTGTAAGGGAAATTTGTGATGTAGTGTAAGTATTGTGTGGTCAAAATCCGGCTAAATGACCTTTTTGTGATTTATTTCACAGTCCCCTTTTTTTATATTCCTAGAATTAGGTGTTTTACCATTACGAAAATGAGATACAAAACTACTTAACTATCCTGGAAACCTGTAGATTTTGGGGCAGTAGCTTGGGTAATTTATACCACACAGGTAAGGATGTTGGGCTTGCTTCCACCCTAATCCCATAGTACAAAACATACTAAGATAAAATGACTGATATTTTAATTAGCATTCCATTCATTAGAACACAGATTTTTAGATACAAGATGTCTATCTCCGGTTGCGTCTACCCTTAACATTATATACCATACCCTTTATTGCACTAATGCCAGGGGGCTGGAACCAAACTTGTTAGAATACAATTATAAAAATCCTTTATTCTTATCTTAATTTAGTTGAAGCGCCACTGACTTACTTTTTCAGGTCAGTAACACCATAAAAGCAAGATACAGATCATTAACAGTTCTGAAGACCGATTCGCCAAAACGATCAGCGGTTGCAGCTGCCATATTTCTATTCTGACATTTTCCATTTAAAAAAATAAAACTCCTTGTTATAAAAAGAAACTTATTGCATTTTTTGCAATATATGCGTTTAATTTTCTTCCTTTTTACTTACCAGTCTTGAATATATTTTATGGCGATTTACCTTTCTTACTTGCAATGACTTGCAAAGTCCATGTGGGATATCCTCATGGATCTATATTCTAGCATTTCTACCTCTTCCTGCTGCTAGCACCTTTCTGCACAAGCACACCATTGTTAGGCTTCCTGAACTTCCTATTTAATTCCGTACCTCAAGCTAAACATCATAACTATACTGGTCTTATGCTGCCCCTAATAAGTGCACCAAATGTAAGTCGTGAGAAGTGGGTAAAGTGTAAACTGGATGTTTGCATAGTAAATATTTCTTTGCTTTAAAATCTCTGGGGCATTTTTGCTGGGTATTTGATGATGCAGACATAACTCTCTAGGTGCCTACTTTGCTAGCTACCTGTAATTTTGGAGAGTTAGGTTTTGTATAGAGTACTGTATGAATAGAAATGTTTCACACAGACAACAGCCTAGCACACATGCATACCTAGCAGTGCTGCTTACAGGGTTCCATAACCCTATAAATAGTGGATTTGTAGTGGGGGGGGGGGGGGGGGGGGGGGGGGTTGCTCTTTCAACTGGCAGCCAGGGCTCAAGTAGCAGTATCAGTGAACATTGTTTACTGGAGTATATAAGTTTGGAGTTTATATAATGAACAATGCTACTGGGACTCAGACGCACACTTTTTAGAGATACAGAACATCAGAGCAGGTAATTAAACATATTCTCAAAAGTCCAAAATGGCTGAGTGATTTTTTTTTCCCCCCCCCTTAACCTATATACAGTGTTTTTTCATGGGCTCTGAGATCTGGTTGTCACACACATACCAGGAGATGGTGTCCTAGAAAACCTTTTTTTTATTTTGTTTTTTGTGTGTATGTAAATATAAAATATTCACCTGCCCTAATATTCTGTATCTGCACCTTAATAATGGGGAACTCTGAGTCCCCAAATGCCACAGTTGAATTGGTAATGAAACTGGTAGACTAACATGTCTGTTACTAGACCTTGGCATACTGGCTGTTTGTAAACTTTGAGGTTGCCATTGTTTGCTGTGCACCATAATGGTATCACATTGTGGGGTAGGACAACATTTGGCTTACATGATTTCCTCAACAGCCGTCAATACAAACAAATGTAAACACACGCTCTTTTAAAGCAAATCGGATGTGTGTGTTTTTTCTGCACTTTAGGCATTTTGCTAATATGCTATTTTGCAATTTGGCTTAACAGATAGGGCCATGCAAAGACACATGCAGTAGTAGATTAATTTCAGCACGACTGGAAGCCCTTTTATTGAAATTGCCTTACAGTAAATGTAATAGGAAGAAGAGTTCTGCTCCTATTTCTGTCTGTCTTGCTGCTCCTTGGTCTTAAATACCTAGTGTCTGAGCTTGATCAAGTGTGTAACAGTTGAGGTCAGAACCTCTTGTCCTAGGTAACAGACTAAGTAGCACGAGGAACAACATAGCAGGCTTCAATCAACTTCTCAAAGACGTCCACAGTTAATATAGCCCACATTTCTGCCAGGACTGATTAAACCCACTAGAATCTGTAGGTATTTTGCACCTGCACAAAGTGCAATAATTCATAAGGTTTATTATTTAATGTGCAATGTATTCCTTCATTGTTGCTGAGTGTAGGATAATGTATTGATTCTTTATAGATTATCACACAGCTCTGTAACAATAGAAAGAGAACCAAACACTATAAAATCTAAGTAATATTTATCTTTATGTCGTGTTCATGATGTTACTTATGTAAACTGATCTAGAATATGCATCTTTTCCATCTGAACTTTCAGGTCTTTTAACAGCTGCCAGTTATTTCATGTTGTAAATGTCTACCATGAATCTGCAATTGTCTGTTCATGTTTACCAGGTACCCCAATATATGTACATTTATATGAAGTAACCTATGACTGTAACTGTTTAATAAATGCCCCTCTTTTTTGACTATTTCTTTATTTTGTAAGCTGTTAATACCTCAAAAACAGAAATTTGGAAAACACATTTACAGACAACTTTTATTTTCATTTAGGCTAATTTTGGGGTGTTACATGCATATTAAAATATTCACGGCCATTATTTTTAGGCTTTCCGTTCTAAATAGACATAAAATGACAGATGGCAAACCATTATCAGTCCTCAACCAAATACGTTTGCTTTTTCTACTAAACTGTGATAGAAAAATATTGTATCCAAAATAATACAGGAAATGTATACTTTTCTCTTACATTACTTGGTGCACCTATACTTGATTATTCCCAGGAAAATATACCAAAGCAAGCCCAGTCATGGTAAAAGAAAATCCTAATGACTCGTGTTTGTGTCTCTATTAAGCCATTTATAGAAGTCGAATAGACAATTGTCATTGGAATTTGCCTTTCTTGATGAATGAGCACTGTACACACAGCACTGTTCTGTTCTATGGGGAGGGGGGGAGGAAGAGTGAGTGGCACCACTGTACATGTCAGAATTTCACCTGAGATGAGCACGACCATTTGTTATGACAAATTAAAACATACAGATTTAAGGGAGGGGGGGGGGGGGCACTATTTTATTCAATTTTGGCCAGCATTCGCTTATATAAAAAGTATAATTTTAATGCATGGCAAATATTTTTGGCAATGAAAAAAGGTGTTTTGATATTAATTGTAAAATAAAAAACTCTAAATAAAAGGAAAGAAATGGGAAAGAGTTAATGGGTTAGATAAGCACACACACATATATATATATATATATATATATATATATATATATATATATATATATATATATATATATATATATATATATATATCTCCTTTGACTTCATTTCAGAACTGTGGCATCTGTTGGTCTTGTTAGCATTTAACAAATTTGTAAATTGAATGCCTGGGTCCCAACTCCAACCTACTTTTTGTTCATTCCAGTACAGCAATCACTGTTAGTCTTTTCAGCATTCAAGAATTATATAAGTGGGCACATACCCCAACCTCAGTGTCTTGTAGTGGTGTGGGAATTAGAGGAAGCACAGGGCAAAGTTGGGGACACATTCCGCCAATACTCAGGTGTTGAATGCTGAATGGGATTGGTAGTTGCAGAGGTAGAACAGTGGGAATGTATAAAGCATGGCCTGGGGCATATAATAACTCCACTATTGTAGTTCACCTTGAATTTTCTTTTACCATGACGGGGTCACTTTACCAACATTGTTTTGGACCTGAAAGCTGACATACTTTCCTGGGGAAAAATTCTGCTCCAGTCTTCCTTCATCACTTGGCCAGTGGTTTTTGTTGTAGAGACGACCCATCTGAACTCTGATTCTCCTATTTAAAATACATCACATGACCAAGTGCCAATAAATAAAGATATATTTCACAGGTCATATGTGTGGATGTAGTGTGTGGGTTCATTGGGAAGGCCTGCTGCATATATGTTTGCAAAAAGTGTAATCATTTTAAGGTCTGCCTACTTAATTGCTAGGTAGGTAATCCCCCAAAAAATGAAAACAGTACTCTGAATGCACAAATTACCTGATCAATATTTTTATGTTCAACTTGTCTCAGTTTTTTTCCCCTAAAAATGTAAGGAACGTATGGTTAAGGCTTCCATGAATGTTCTGTTGCAGTGTAACTGTAATTTTGTTAAAAATGTATTACAAACATACAATGTAAAACATTTCTAGGTTTTGTGTCTCCAGTTACAGAGTGAACATTTCATGAACTTGTTGCCACCTGGAATCACTCTGCCATGCACAATGGACCACCATCATGAATGGATTTAGCTTCCCACTGCAGGGGAGAAAGTGTTGCCCAGTTTTTTGGGTCCTGAAAAAAAGAGAAGCAGTCTTGTTGCATAATGTAAACACTTGAAGCATTTTATTATGAGTTGTGCATATGTGTAAATAAAAAAGCTTTGCATGAGCTAATTTAACTGTTAAAGCAAAGTATTTTTTTTCTTGTATTCAAGATAAGGAAGCTTGTTTTTAAGTACCTGTGATTAACCAAATTATGTAACTTTTTCTGTATTTTTCCCTTTTTTAACTTACAAAATTCTCTGTATTTTTAAGTTACTTTAAGATACTTTTGTTTCTATTTCATTAAATGTGTTCATTTTTTTTTAAAAAGGAAATTGTTCTGTTCATCCACCCGTATAAGCTTTGTTTAGTATAGACTCTATGATAAATACAGTGCTGTTTTAGTATACGAGTTGACTAAACAGTTGCAGCAGCTGTAACACCTGTTGGGATTCATGACATCATGCAGCCTGAAAAGCTGACCAAACCCTAATAGGATCAATTTTTTTTTTGTTTTGAGATTGATAGGCAAATGTTTATTCAAGGGGTCAATTTATAAAACAAGGAATCGGTGGCAGTAATTGATTCCCAGGGAATGTCAGATTTGCAGTTTTATAAATGGAGCGCCCTGTGTTTTCCACTAAAAGAAACCATGGGCTTTTACAAAAAAGGCCAGTCTGTTCAAAAGTGATATTTTGGTAACAAGTGGGTGGGTGTCTGGTGGTCACCCCTTGGGACTACACCGGTAGGATATTTCTGTTATAAATGATGAGTGAAGTCTATAATGGAAAATAGGATTTATTCAAGGGCACAAGTTCCCTGGCAGGGATACAGACCTAAAATCTAATTTGCAGGGAACTCAAAGTCCCCAAGAGATAAGGCTTGGGAGATTTATGTTTTTTGAGATGGCAGAACTGAAATCTCTGTTTTCGTGGAGAGAGATTTATATGCTGTGCATTTATAAAAACACAAGAGCCGTACCCCCTCTAAATCTTAGGCCTGCTGGTTATTTTCTGATTTTGGAATGAAATGCGTGTATGGAACTGAATGATATAAGGTTTACTTATTCTGAGACAAGCACATTGTGGACCTGAACAGTTCATATGATCTTTGTGTTCATTCTAATATGAATTCTTCCACATCATGTTTTTAAAGCTGAACTCCAACCTTGGCCCTTTTATTCCACACTTGTAGATGGTCCTCTCCTTTCTTAAAAGGGAATAGACCCATTTCCATGCACATTTCACTTTCCAAAGAAGAAGTATTAGAAGCTGCAGCAGATATCCTGAGCCTACCCATTTTCTGTCTGATGGACAAGCAACATCAATCCCCCCCCCCCCCCACATGGTTCTGTGCCATTCATAGTCTTCCCCCTTTATATATTTTCTTTTCTGTTAATCATCTAGTCTCAGCAGTGAGTGTTCAGCATTTACCAATGCATGCAGGAACACCCACTCCCTAAGTCTGAAACTTGTAGGGATCTGCATTCATTTGTTGCATAGTGTCCAATGTAGCCAAGTTTACCTTTGCATTTTGTTTTTTCTTCAATAATAACTTGATTTTATTCAACTTTCCTATTCTGCACATTCTGAGCCCCCTAGATTCAGAAGAGGAGAAATGTTTTTGTAAAATTATTCAAAATACCACTTTATTCCACCTATAAACTTTCCAACTGAGGCTTTAATTTTACAACCTTTTAAAATGATGATTGACAGCCACAAACTGATGACCATGTGTAAACTATACAGAATCACTTCACACCAAAACAACTCTGAAAAGCATCGAAGAAATTCAGATGCCTATTACATTTAGGTAATAACATAAATGGAACAAAAAGATATAAAAGGTAAGATCTTGTTCTCACCATATCAATACGGTTACTAAATGCACATGTATTGCCATTTGTGTTGGAATGTACTGTGGCTGGCAGCCCATTGCACATAAATGAAGCATACTGCTTGACAACACATGGCAATGCTACTATTGAACACACTAATACCATATACACTGTGCCTTACCTGTATTTTACTAACCCAATACCCTAGTATTAAAAAAACCCTTCCATTTCTGCTTATTGCATTATGATTTAACCAAAACATAATGATTATTGCTCTGTGCATGTGAACATGGAAAAAGGTGTTCATCTCAGAATTTAGCTTAAACATTCAGCCCAACAGGACGAGGTATAGAGGCCATATAAATATGTTTGTGTACACACTCCTTGAGGATGGATGCTTAATTTATTTGCTCTACTCCAGCCTTAGACAAGTGAATGTCTCAGCAGAATCTAAGTTTGATATAAAAATGCACATAAATGCATGAATACAAACTCTGTCAAGTTCACTGCAAGCTGTCATGGTCAGGAAAAGTCTGATTGTACATAAAAGCTGTCAATCGGAGATATCAAAAGAACCATCGGTCACTTAGCAGGAATGTAAAAACCTAAGGGGTCACACCACTGCACTGCAATATTATATAATAATGACCAAACTATGACCATTCCCAGAAGGAGTATTGTGGAAGATCTTATCCCTTTTTATGGTTTGTCATTTTTTTCTCAGTTGTCATTCATTCTAAAAATGTGAATGCAATTATTTTTCGTTATCAGTTCAAAGAAAAGCCCCAGGGCAGTCCTTCTACAGCAAAGCTCAGATTGGGAAAGGGAAAAACCATGGGATAAAATATTCATCTCTACCTCTTGCCCATCTCCTTTCATAAACTTTCATTTCTCTTCAGTAGTTTTTGCTTTCTATCGCACACAACTCATTACCTGAGGTAACCCACCTTAGTTCTTGCCAAGTAATACCCTAGACCAGGGGTCAGCAACCTTTACTATCAAAAGAGCCATTTTGCCTCCTCTTCCACTAAAGAAAAATAGTCTGGAGCCGCAAAACATAACATTTGCTCCAATTACTATGGGGATGTGGGAGACATAACCTTACAGGAATGTATTCCGATGGCATTTTATCGAGCTAGCTTTCTGTAAGGCAGTGGTGGGAAAGCATTCAGTCCTGGGGCCTTGGGTGTTTTTTTCCCACAGTTTTTAGGCAATATATATTTGGGGAGTGGGGGCATGTGAGTAAAGATGATCTTCCATTTTATTACAAAGTCAGCTGTGGGGTGTATTCACACCTTCACCATCTATCCTGGTGTGTTACATTAGGGCAGCACATTCAAATAAATAGGTACCCAAAGAAAATTGGATATGCATATTTATTTATTTTTTTGTAAAGTGAGGGAAACAATACAGAAAGTTTTCTCACTACATGTTTCAACCTGTTAACAAGCAATACCACCAAAGAATGCATGAGCAAATAAAACCACCCTCTCTCTAATCTAAGGGTAACTGCCCCCTTTAAGCCTCTCTTGTAAATCACTAATTACTTCCAGCAGGGCCTCTGCCTCCTGACTACATATAATCCTGCACACCAGCCCCTGTTAGTGTGTCTGTGTCTTTGGGTAGTCATCATGTTCCTGCGCAGGGTGGTTGTTGCTGCTGGAGGAGCTGCAGCTGTTGTTGCCGCTGCACTTGTGAGGCAAAGTGGGGAGGATTCGAGTGTAGCTACTGTGCATTGGCCACCCTCCTTCACCAGGCGATGGAACTCTAACTGGGACCAGTGAGTCCTTCATAGGAGGAGGTGGCTTGTCCATCATACTCTTGGGATTGTGTGCAAATCTGTATTTATGATGTGTAGATATATTGTCTCCTAACCATGCAAGTTTCCACAGTAATGGTGTATCATTTTAAAGGCTTCTGTGTCATAGATTAACACACTGACCTAAACTGTTTTTTTGTTTTTTTTGTCTTGTAGAAGTAACACATCACCAATTGCTGTGAGCTGATATTTTCTCCTAAAAAAAATCCTATTTATATTTTGAGGTCCATAAATTGTTTCATTTACACTGACTTTTTTTTTTTTTTTAAGACGTGAGCCCATTTCTCTAATCAATCTGAATGACCTAAAGCACTCCAAAGAGGAAGACTTGAAAAGACTGCTAAAAAAATACAAAGCAAGAGCTAGTCGTCATATCTTTCTTGTTCGCCATGGACAGTACAATGTGGATGGTGACGCCGACTCAGAAAGAGTCCTAACACCGCTTGGTATGTTTGGATCTGTGTTGTGAAGCCTAGATATTCTGTTTATGTGTGAAGGTGATATAAACCTTGCTTTATATCTAGACATGTTCCAACCCCATTGGAAAGCCAGACAATCCACTTTTCACAATTTGGTTTGGGTGTAAGGGAGGGAGGTTTGTTTTGCTGCTGAGTGCATGTGTAAAGACAGAAGGTTGTATTTGGTTTCCATACTCTGCCTTGCAGAAAGGAGGTTAGGAGTCAGACCAGCTCTTGACACAAGTGGAATCCGTCAACCTTTCTGCTTGAACAGAGAAGCTCCTGTCTGAGGTTCTAGGTTGAAATATTTTTGGAGTACAAGATAAAACTGTAAATCCTGTCTGTCCTGACAATTGGTTGTAACTCCAGGGAATTCTAAATCTTGGTGATCAGAATCTCACTTGGTATCCCACTTGACAGTCTATGAAGAACTGTGGCAGTAAATCTATGGCCACATTCCTCAGAAGTCATTGTGAGTAAATGTGTTACAACAATGAAGTCATTGTCACGTTTTATATTGCCTACGTAGAGCTTTCAGTGTGTGTGTGGTAATTCATGGAGTACACATATCTGTTGGTAGTCTAACTAGGCCTCTATGCAGATGACCAACCAGGTTAAATAGCATTTTCTTAATTGATCTGATTTATCTGTCCTTGCACTTATGCGGTAGCAAAGATGGTGATTGGTGTAAAAGTAGGTCATCAAAATGCAGGGTCCACCCACCACCATGCAAAATGCCAAATTGAACACCCCATGGTTTGAGGGTAACAATGGAGATCGATATCTTGGGAGAATGGTAAAGGAAAAAGAGCAAAAGTCTCTTATCAAGATCAGGATTTTGACTTGTATATAGTGTTGAGCGAACCCGAACTGTAAAGTTTGGGTCCATACCGAACTTTACGATTTTGGGTACCTGGACCCGAACTTTGCTGGAAAAGTTCGGGTTTGAGTTCAGTGTTTGGGCATTTAATAAAGCTTGTTGAAAGGCTGCAGGGCATGTCTAGTAATGGCATGGCTGTGATTGGCCGGTGCATCATGTGACCCAGCCTCTATAAAAGCTGGATCATGTGTAGCACCGCCCATCGACTCTTGAGTAGTGCAGGGACAGGAAGCAGGCAGCTGAAGTGAGGGATAGTGTTGGTGAGCTATTGTGAATTTTTTTGTGGGTGCTATACACCAGCTTTGCACCCTTGACAAAGAAATATAATAATTAATTTGGCTGTTAATTCTGTGGGTGACCTATAGCGATCTTTTGTGGGTGCAATGCACCATCTTTGCACCCCTGACACAAAAATATAATAGTTAATCTGTCTGTTAGTTTGGTGGGTGACATATTCCCATTTTTTTGTGAGGTACACCTGCAGTGCATACATGACCGGGAAATTAATATAGGTAATCCGTCTGTTAGTTTGGTGGGTGACCTCAAAGAATGAGGGGAGCATCAAATAAGGGACGTGGCCCTGGTCGTGTTGGTGGAGCTCCTGTTGCAGGGAGAGTATGTGGTCGATCTGTGCTAGCTACACGCCCAAATGAAAACTCTTCCTCCGGTGCACATAGGTGACAGAACGTTCAGCGGTATTTTGTAGGCCCGAATACCGGTGTACAAATGGTGAGGCCAGAACAAATACAGGCGGTAGTAAATTGGCTGGCTGACGGTGCCTCCAGTTCCTTCACATTGTCTCCCACCCAGTCCCCTGCTGAAAGCGCAGAGTTGGCACCTGGAGCCCATGGGCATCTGTCTTTCACCTCACCCCCTTGCAAATCAGCCAAGCAGTCTGGGCCCGAAGTCATGCAGCAATCTCTTTTGCTTTTTGATGACTCTGCTGGCAGGGTTTCCATGGGCCGTCCACATAGCCCTGCCCCAGAAGTGGAAGAGATTGAGTGAGTGCACCGATGCCCAACCACTTATGTTTCAGGATGTGGACATGGATCCCTGCAAACAGAGGATGCGGCAGCAACACCACCACCTCCGTCACAAAGCATCTCCACACTGTCCCATCGAAGCGTTCAGCTGTCCATCTCCCACTGGAGAGAAAGAGGAAGTACCCCCCTACCCACCCATGATCCCTAGCCCTGAATGCCACATTTCAAAATTCCTGGCCTTTGACATGCTGTCATTCCGTCTGGTGGAGACGGAGACTTTTAAAAAACCTTATGACGGTGGCTGTCCCACAGTACGTGGTTCCCAGCCGCCACTACTTTTCCAAGTGAGCCATTCCTGCCCTGCACAACCAAGTGGTGGACAAAATTAGGTGTGCACTGTTCAAAGACATCTGTGGCAAGGTCCACATAACCACTGATACGTGGACCAGTAAGCATGGGCAGGGACATTATTTCTCCCTAACTGCCGGGCCTGAGGCGGATAGCGGTTTGGTGCATGTCCTTCCGCCACCGAGGATTGCAGGATGTTTCTCTTAGCCTACTCCGCTTCCTCCCCACCACCTCCTCATCCAGTCAGCGTAACACCTTCACCACCAACTTCCGCACAGCCAGGGGGAAACAGCAGGCTGTTTTGAAATTCATCTGTTTGGGGGGGGGGGAACCCACACCGTGCAGGAGCTGTGGACGGGCATGGAACAACAGACCGATGAGTGGTTGGTGCCACTGAGCCTCAAGCCCGGCCTGGTGGTGTGCGATAACGGGTGAAATCTCGTAGCAGCTCTGGGCTTAGCTGGTTTGACACACATCCCTTGCCTGGTGCATGTGCTGAATTTGGTGGTGCAGAGGTTCCTGAAAAATTACCCTGATATGCCAGAGCTGCCGCAGAAAGTGCGGGCCATCTGTGCGCGCTTTTAGCATTCCCACCTTGCTGCTGCACGCCTGTCTGCGCTGCAGCGTAACTTCGGCCTTCCTGCTCACCGCCTCATATGCAACATACCCACCAGGTGGAACTCCACCTTGCACATGCTGGAGAGACTGTGCGAGCAGCAGCAGGCGATAGTGGAGTTTCAGCTGCAGCCCGCGCGGGTGAGTCGCTCTGCGGAACAGCACCACTTCACCACTTCGGAAGATGCGCGAGTACAAGCGCACGCTGGTAGACTCACTGCTGTGATGGCATTCCCACCTGACCAAGGGGGCTCAGTGGAAGCACAAAGCAGAGGAGGAGGAAGTTGCTAATGCAGCTGGGGCACCGCCAGCACCTCAGAAGGGAGGGTTAGCATGACCGAAATGTGGAAATGTGTCAGCACGCCACAACAACCAGCACCACCAGCTGATATGGAACGTCTTAGCAGGAGGCAGCATTTCAGCAACATGGTTGAACAGTACGTGTGCATACGCCTACACGAACTGACTAATGGGTCTGCCCCATTCAACTTCTGGGTCTCCAAATTTAGCACATGGCCTGAGCTTGCCCTTTACGCCTTTGGAGGTGCTGGCCTGCCCTGCGGCCAGTGTATTGTCCGAACGTGTGTTTAGCACGGCGGGGGGGTAATCGCAGATAAGCGCAGCCGCCTGTTCACAGCCAATGTGGTCAAGCTCACATTCATTAAAATGAACCAGGCATGGATCCCACAGGACTTGTCCGTACCTTGTGCTGATTAGACAAGTATACCGGCTGCACCCAGCCATTGTTATACTCCAGCGCACTTTCTCTTTGCATTCTCTTTTCCAATTCCCAATGTTTTGGGGTCTTCCCAAATTTATAAGAAAACAACAAACAGTTTTGGCTACCTCCGCTTCTCCGCCAGGCTACACCGCCACATCCACCGCCTCCTACTCCACTTTGACCTCTGCCTCCTAGTTCAAGATTTATTTTTTTTTTTTTCTATTCTGTTATTTTATGTCATTTCCTTATCCACGTTTGTTTGCAGGGCAATTGTCCTGCTCTTTACCCCAATTTTGCTTCTTTTTGTAGCCCTTACTATGACTATTTTACAGGCATTTTAGTGCCCCAAAGTTCAGGTCCCCATAGACTTTAATAGGGTTCGGGACCCTGAACATTGAGCTGAAGTTGGGCCGAACCCGAACTTCCGGGTGTTCGGTCATCCCTACTTGTATACACTGTATGGAATATTTGCTGCTTGGTCATATTACTTAAAATAACTTCTTCTTTGTTATAGGTCGTGATCAAGCTAATTTAACTGGTCAGCGTCTGGCTAATTTGGGTTTTAAATACAATCAGATAACTAACTCTACAATGACTAGGGCCAAAGAGACATCGGAAATAATTGGCAAGCATCTGGAGGGTAAGAATATGAAGTAACATATACTTGAAAAGTATACCCGTCTAAAGGTGTGTTTTCATATATTTGATTTCTGAACTAAAATGCTGTGTTCACAAATTTGATGTGGAATAAACTTTCTCTGTAGCACCCCTTTAGTAAGGGTGTTCTTCCCTTTTTGCAAGGTAAAACCTTTTTTGAGAGAGGAGCCAGTTACTACCAGTATGTTTATTTGTTAGCCATCAGTGGTCTGGCTTCCATTGTGGTGGGTGTTCAAAAGGGATAAATCTGAGGAGAGACCCTTTTTGGGGATGGGAAAACTAAGTGTTCTTTGGGGCCAGATGGTCAAGGGCCCCCAGGCCTGGTTTTATCTTGGACTGCTGTCAAGATATGTAAACACAGTTGTGGGAAGTAACCGGCTTATTAATCTGAGGCCTATTGAAGTGAGGGACCTGCACAAGGGTGCAACAGAGAATATGAACTTGCAAGTGCTTGAAGAACTGGGGCAGACCTTTATAGGGACATTTACTGCAGTGGGAGCCTCTAAAGGTAATGCAAACCGGGAAGCTGGAACTTGGATATATCTCTACCTATGCCTATTTAATGCAGCTTTTATTGGGGTTGTCTGTAGACCATTTTTATTTTATTTTTTTTTTTATTTATGGTGTAGCAATACTACTAGGTATAGTTCAAGGGCAGGTGTCCCACCTGCATAAAAAATGGTTGTATGGAATAGTTGGTAAGGGATAACCTTTCAATTTTGGCCATTAACCCTAGAATCTTGATTGGCAGTTGTGAGGTGCTACAGCAAAGTTTTTAGTGTAATAAAATATTATTAGGGTGAAGCAGGGGCCTGGAGAACAGTGGCACAAAAGGAAATGGCAAAGATGGAAGTTTAGAAAGAGAAAAACAATAGACATTTTTTAGGTCCTATAGGAAAGAAAGAAGTGTGGTGTTTTAGTAAGTCATATTGGGCACATATGTAAATATGATGGCGTGCAGGAAAAAGATTATTATTATTATATACCCCGTCAGGTGAAGCTTTATTGGTTACCTACTTTAAAAATAAAAATGTTGTGAATTTTGTTAAAGTAGGTAACCAACAAAGCTTCACCTGACGGGGTTTTTAGGTTCAGGATACATCAATATTACAAAAAATGAACCAATACATAAGTGATGTACTGAGTTTTTTTATGTGTGGAGGATTCCTAACGTTTCAACATGTTTGAGTGCTTATTCACGGGATGTAGGAGAGATGGAAGTCAGGCATCTCATAGGATTGGTCATCAAGGGATATTGTCATTTTAAGGTGGGTCAGTCTAGGTTATGTTTATGCTGTGAGGCAGTTATTCCATGGAGTTGGGAGGAATCAGACGGAGGGGGGGGGGGGGCCTGCCAGTGGAGGAAGGTTGTGCTTTTACCTCTTTAGTGGCGTGCAGGATGCAATGTAGCAGTCAGCTGGTGGGGTCTTGGCTGTGTGCTGGTGTATAGGTGGACCAGCAGTCTGATACTTTTGTGAACTCTGGCCCTATGGTGTTTGTGTGTGTGTGTTATGGATTACATTAGAAAAGGTAACTTTCCTGGTTTCTGTGCTCATGTATCCCTCTCTAACAAATACATTTTATAAGCTGGTAAATTTGATTGGTAATACAAAGGAACATGATAAACTCAGCTGGCCCATGTTATTGGTAATGAATTGATGGGATTTGGTGTTTAGTCTTTTGCAAATATGTTGGTAAAATCTGGTGTGTGTTGTTGAGGGGCGGATTGTTTTAAATATCCTGCCTCCACATCCTTTTGCAACCGATGGTAATTCTGAATGTTGCATAAACCTTAGCACTACATCAAACCAAGAAAAAGCAGTTCCAAAAATATACTCGGTATAGTGAAGTGCTTATAGTTCAAATAAAGTAACCCACAATCTGGTACCTTACTTATGTATCACAAGTGGTAATTCTGTTTTGGCTACATGCTAGATTTAATCTACATTAGGTGTTAGTGTTTAGGCCAGCTACCAGCATGTGCTAATCCTGAATTTACTTGCCTGGAAGCATTGGATAATTTTCTTCTCATCACAGGTGTAGAACGAACTAGTTCTGACTTGCTAAGAGAAGGGGCACCTATTAGACCAGATCCACCAAGTCATGACTGGATGCCAGATGTTGTGGTGAGTCCTTACTTCTGTCATGAACCTTGGTGACAAATTAGTTTGTCTGTATGTGCTAATGCAGCCTTTCTCATCCTTTAACAATGGGGAACTCTTGAAATCCTTTTCAGGTGCTCAGGGAACCCCTGCTATATTTACTATATCCACAGCTCAAATTATAGGAGCATGGTGGTCAGTTGTCTTACTGATGGCTAAAAAGACAATTGGTGACACTTGAACTGGCCTGAAAGGTGCTTGTTGCTTAAAGAATCCCTAGAAATCTGTGGGGGAATACTAGGGTTCCACAGCACTCTGTGATAATGTGTTAACTTTACTGAGGCAAACCACCTCAATGCTGCAAAAAGCAGGCACTTCAAGAAAACCTCAGAATCTTCTTAACTTGTGGACTACATGATGTGCTATTTTCTGTATACACTTTCCCTATCCCATTCGGCTTTGGAGCAGGATAGTAAAGTCTTGTCCACCAACCTCCATGCCATTCTAAGGATCTAACCTGCAGTAAGCCTAAACTGCTGTCCAGATGTGACCTGGACATATGACATATTCCTACCTTAAATGCAGACGAGAGAAACTAAATCCCTTAGACATTTGACAATTTAAACTAGTTTGTGATGCATCCCTAACGTGTTCCTTTTTTTGCTCCTTGGTAAATACTTCATCATTTCTTCTTCCTCCTCCTCCTCCAGTATTTTAATGATGGACCACGTATAGAGTCTGCTTTCAGAAACTATATTCACCGTGCTGACCATAAACAGAAGGAAGACACCTACGAGATCATAGTCTGCCATGATAATGTTATCCGCTATATTGTATGCAGGTAATGGCTTCTGTCTTTTAAGCTTTGCATGTCTGGTTTCTAAAGCCCAGGGAATGTTTTAACTTTTTTTTTTTCTTGTGTACTGTGTGATTGGGGCTATTGATGATACCCAAGTCTGAGTTTTTTTTTTTTTTTTTTTTGTTCAATTTCCAGTGTATATTATGGAGGACAGCTTTGTGCATTGGATTGGATAGTTATACTGACAGTATTTTCTTAGGTGTGGGTAAACTACAAAAATTTCATGGGTAAAATTATTCCAATTGTCCAAAAATTAAGAGGTGCATGTAGTCTCATAACTTAAAAATGATTTGGCTACGCTTTAAAGTTGCACATTTGAGTTGTGGGTTTTTCTACTATGTAATAGGGGGTCAAAAGATTTCCTTTTTATATAAAGACTAATTATGTAAGCAGTGAGATTCTGGGTTTGTCTTGACAAACATCTGACAGCTTTTTTTTTACTTTATTACCTAGGGCTCTTCAGCTTCCTCCTGAAGCTTGGCTACGCATGGATCTTCACCATGGCAGCATTACCGAGCTTGTGATTCACCACAATGGTAATGTAAGTCTAAAGACTCTCGGTGATGCTGGTTATATGCCTGCCAATAAGCTCAGCTATTAACCTGGATGATGCTGACAAATTTATGCAAACCTGAAGTAGGAAATCAATACCATTGCCTCCCGATTGCAGAAAAGGTGTTAACATGCTCTGTACTGTGACAGACTTAATGCAGGATATTGCCTAACATGGTGGGGGGATAAAATTTTTCTTGGCTTTCAGTTGGTACTATAGGAGTTTCTTATAATACAGAAAGTATGGTCACTGCTATATACAAGGAACACATTACTTAATATCACAGACAGGATTGTAACTGCACTTCATATTATTGAACTTCTTGTTCAATAACTTGATTACATTTATCTATACACTCTAGATGTTTTACACACGTTTTATTGTCCTTTTGTATTTGTCTAAATCTTGTATTAAGCTGTGCTTGAGCATAATTTCTATATAAAAATAAATTGCAGTTTAAAACTACCATTAAGTCCTTACCTTCTATTGTTTGATGCATTATCCAAATAAAACTTTTGATCTTCAATGGATATCCTATAAAGATGCCTTGTAAATTCCTGGTTACGCTCATAACTATTATTAACACCTTACCTCTTGCTGATTTAACTATAAAAAGCAAAAATAAATGGTCTAAAAGATAATAAATGCTTAATGTTTGTTACCAGATGTATCTGAAGTTTCAGAATGTTGTATGTATGGTATTGTCAAAGTAATGTGAAACAAATGGTCTTACTGCAATAGGGACAATTTTCTTCATTTACTAGCTGAGAATCCTATTCACAAAATTAAAGTATGCCATGTGTAATAAAAATGCACTGGTTACCCCTATAGTGAACAGGATATTCTAAGCAGTTTCCATACATTAAGATTAGAAACTGGGAATTGCCACTCTGCAGTATTCAATTTGATACTTCAATGTTGAAGCAACTGGGCACCTAACATTTATCAATGGTGCCCCCTATCTTCTCACAATACACGTTTCCTTCCTGTATTCTGAAATATTTTAAGCACTTGACCATGTTGATTAATTGTGGAGGGTATGGTCTAGTAGTATATTGTTTTTTTTTTGTTTGGGTTTTTCTCTCCCTATAGCAAACATATCGGTTTAAATAGATTGAATGTTTGTGTAATGTAAAGCATTACACATTGGGAGCCATGCTAGAATAGCTCATCCAGGTACAGCTCACAATAAAGAAGAGAAGCCGCAATCAGACCACAAAAATGTTCAATCAAAAGAAAAGCTGAAGACTCTTATGAATGGTCAATGTATGTTTTGATAATCAGTGGTGCCCAGCCTTTTTTTTTTTTTTTTTTTTTTTTTTTTTTTTATCCGGGGACTGCTGTTGACATTGGGATAAAACTCGTGGGCCACAATGCAAACAAACATTAAAGATATATGTTTAAGACTAGAACAGTTTAACTTGAAAATAAACTGAAATGTTTCTAGTTACTGTAACATACATGCACCAAATAAGGGATGACAAATTAAGAATTTCTGCATTAGATTTTTCCAGGGAAATGCAATTCATGTGACAGATAGTCAAGGGGTCTGTGTTCTTACTACCACATCTTCCCTCCATCCCCCAGTTTCTGAGAAATTAGGGTTCACAAAGGTAAGTGGCTCGCTAAATGTGACAGGATAGCACAGTATGGTAGGTGCAGTTTTTATTATTATTATTAAACAGCATTTATATAGCGCCAACATATTACGCAGTGCTGTACAATTAAATAGGGATTGCAAATGACAGACTAAAACAGACAGTGATCCAGGAGGAGAGGACCCTGCCCCGAAGAGCTTACAATCTAGTAGTTTTTCTAATTTTGTGGTGGTGCCACAGCAATAACATTTTAGGGGAGTTGGCCACAAGAGCCCCCCACTTATGCTACATTTTATTATACCTACAGCTCCCCTTTCAGGAGAAGCTGGGATTCAAAGAACATAAGTGGACATTTATATGCGATAGGGCACAATGGTATAGTAAGTGATAACATTTTAGAAAGGGGGGTGGTTAGCCACAAGAGTCCCCCACTTATTCTACATTTCTCTTAGTCTACTGCTAAGAGAAATTGGGGTTCACACAAGGTAAGTGGCCAGCTATGTGTGACAAGGTAGCACAGTATGAAAGGTATTGTTTTTTTTCAAATTTTGTGATGGTGCGGTAGTAATGAAATTTTAGGGGGAGTAAGCGGCAAGAGTCCTGCACTTGCAGTCACCTTTCCCTTTTCTCACAGAGAAATTGAGGTTCATAGAGAGTAAGGGGGTATGTGTGATGGTAGCATATGATGGGTATAACATTTTAAAAGGGAAGGGGTGGGGGACAAAAGGCACTTCCTACTGGCTCCCACATTTCCAGTTGCCAACATCCCTTTGTTACAGAGAAATTGAGGTTCACCGAATGTAAGTGTCCAGCTATGTGTAACAGGCAGCTTGCAAACTGCACAGTCCGTCACATTGCAGCGTCTGCAGCTTTGACTACAGGCAGTACTGAGTAACTCCCCCAAGCCAGGAAGGGATAACCACACTGCAACCTTACTACCACCTGAACACTGAGCCTTGAAGTTTTGTGAATTTTAAGGGACACAACAGAGCACAAACAATTGGCAGTACCCTAATGTTCGATGCCATGAGAGTGGTCCTCAATTTGAAGACCGTGATCTTGAAATAGCCCCCCATGCGAAAATGTCCCTGATTGTTAGGATTTTTATGCTTGTGACTCTATATCTGGCAACTTGTTAAGTGTAGAAGGCATACATTTGGTTTAGTAGCTGCTGCTTGGATTATCTCACAGTACTAGGTGGGGGGAGCAGATCCCTTTGCAGTTTGGGGAAATGTCAGATTCCCTGTTTTATAAATCGAGCCCCGTATGTTTTCCACTAAAAGAAACCATGGTCCTTTAAAAAAAAAAAGGTGGGTGTCTGGTGGTCACCCCTTGGCACTAGATTGGTATATTATTGCTGTTATAAATGTTGTCTTTTTGTTAAAGTTGTCCACTTTCATGATAAATATAGTCTATAATGTAAAATAGGATCAAGAGAAAACAAGTTCCCTGGCAGGAGTGCTGACCTAAAACCTAATTTGCAAAGAACTCAAAGTCCCCAAGAGATAAGGTTTAGGAGATTAAATTTTTTTTGAGCTGCCAGCACTTAAAAATCTCTGTTTTGGTGCAGAGAGATTTGTGCTGTTCATTTATAAAAACATGAGAGCCCGTACCACTTCTAAATTTTAGGCATGCTGGTTTTTTCCCCATTTTGGAATGCAATGAGTGTATGGAACTGAATGATATAACGTTTACTTATTCTGAGACAAGCGCATTGTAAACCTGAACAATACATATGATCTTTGTGTTCATTTTAATATGAATTCTTCTACATCATGTGCATAAAGCTGAACTCCAACCTTGCCCTTTTTTTATTCCACACTTGTAAATGCATGATGTCTCTAACCTTAACCCAAAATAGTCTGAGTTTAGGACATGACCAGATTTTATGTCGACGTGTTCCCCTATCTGTATCACATTTCCAACACCTATCTGAGATCTGATGTAAGCGTGTAGGGACCCTATACCAGCGTTAGTATTTTGTATCCTAGATCTTGAAATTTGGCAAACTACTCCCTCCTCAATGCACAATCTTTCAAAGATTGTCAAGGAGCGAACAAATTGTTGAGCCTGGGGGAGGGATTGCAGGGAATGAGATAGTTGGTTAGCTCTCTAAAGAGATAGCTTAAAGGGTTTGTTTGGATTTGTAAGTTCTTTTAGGGAGGGTCAACTTTCGCATAGAATAAAGTGGCGGGCTCTACTTAGGTTATGTTTTGCCAGGATACGTAGTCCTGGGTCTTCTAGGAAAGGACAAGTTACCGATCACAGGTAGAAGTGGGTAAGGTGTTGGTAAAAGATTGGGGGATCACAGTCTCTTAGTGCCAGACCTGTGGTGGGATGTTTCTGTAAAAGTGTTGTGGGTGCATGTGGAAGCCATGGTATTGCAAGCAGTGGAGTATTGCGATATAACTGTTCCAGGCTCACTCACTGTTTGTATGGAGAGTGGCAGCACCAGTCCACCACTCTTGTGAGGTGCGCAGCCGCATAATAGTGTGAGAGGTTTGGCATTCCTGACTTTTGGACAGGAAAAGTTTATCTGTGGATTTCCCCCCCAGATATAAAGTTCAACAGTTTAGAGTTTGGATTCATAAAGAAGGAGTATGGCAACTGGGAGTGCTTGAAACAGGTATACCAGTCTCGGGAGAACCCTCATTTTAATGGCTGATCGTGTTATCTCTGGCCTCCCTCGAGGGCATGAACCCGGCTTGGTCTAAATGTATTATTTTATGCAAAACTGGCTGTAACCTGAGGGCTAGAATTTTTGTAAATAGTTTAAGATCCTGATTAAGAGGGGCGATGAGTCTGTAGCTTGCACATGCTGTTGGGTCTTTGCCCTCCTTGAATATGACATATATGTCATATATGAGATATGTGCTCATAGTGTGTCTTGTGGGAGAGTCCCTCCTTCCATTAGGCTATTCATGGCCTTCAGGTAATGTGGCGTTAGGGTGTCATTTTATAGTAGGGAGTTTGCAGTCATCCAGTCCTGATGATTTGCCCTGATGGGGTCAAATGTATTGCTTGTTGGAGTTCCTCCTCAGAAATGGAGGACTCCAAGCATACTCTATCCCCTTCCTCTAATTGGGGCATACCAGCTCATGTAAGGTAGGATTGGACTGCTTCATCTCTTCCCCTAATGCTACTGCCATATGAAGTTACGGTAAAAGTCACAGAAAGCTTCCGCTTTCTGCTTTACTTTGTATTGATTCTTGCCCGCCTCGTCCACTCTAAACGGTATGAATGTTCTCTCGCTCTGTAACCATAGGGCCTGGGCTAGTATCCTACTGCTTTTGTTCCCATATTCATAAAATGTGCGTCTACATCTGGTCAGTTTAGCCTTGGTCTTTGCCAGTGTGACCGCGGTTATAAAATAAAATGTTATAACCTTTTAAAATGTTGATAGACAGCCACAGCAACCGATGACCATGTTCAATGGTACCAACAACCTAAACACTTTCTAGGAAAGCATTGCCATGTGTTGTCAGGCAGTATGCTTCGTTTATGTGCAATGGGCTGCCAGCCACAGTACATTCCAACACAAATGGCAATACATGAGCATTTAGTAACCGTATTGCTATGGTGAGAACAAGATCTTACTTTTTATATCTTTTTGTTCTAATTAAATTATTACCAAAATGTAATAGGCATCTGAATTTCTTTAAAGCTTTTTAAAGTTGTTTTGGTATGTTCTTGTATATTACAGGAAGTAAGCCAGAACAAAGATCTAAACTTTTTACTAACTTTTTATTATTCATACCACTTGTGAGATCAGGCACTTCTGTACATTTGTAGTATCTTTGCATTCTAGAACTCACTTAGCAGTATCAATGCAGCATACACTACTTAACTCTCATTATTTATGCCACTGGAGAGAGGTGTCCTCCAATATACATGCCAGCAGAGAGAAGTGTCCACAAACACATAGAGCTGCCTTGCCAGCAATCAGTACAATAAGTCCTTAGTGACTAGTCTACAAGGACATTTAGTAACCCTCCTTGGGTCTTACCAAGTAATAGCCCAATCCACAGTCCATGTGTTTTGATCCCATAGCTTTCTGATCTAGTGTATTTACATTATCTGTTCCAAGACCGCTTTTTATTATATCAGCACTGAAGTGTTTAGCCTTTTCATTTTTAACGATTAAAGGAACTTTACTTCACTGCTCCTTAAGCAGACACAAAATAAGAGAAAATCTGAAACAAGTATACAGACATCAATATAAATCTGGTAGGGTAACTAGGTGTACTTCAATCAATAAATTAAAAAAATGTTTTTCTCTGTGTGGCTGTACACATCCTGTTTGTCACTATGGCAGTGAATGAGGAAGAATCTCTTTCAGACAGTCTAGGTATGCATTTCTGTTGATTTGAAATAAATGTATCGGGGTATAAAAAGCAAAGGAGTATCTCGCATGGAGGTTGGCAGTTATGGGCCACCAGGCCACCCACTTAAACCTGGCTTAAGCTTGCGGTAAGCACTTCCTTGATCCTAGCTTACCCTAGGCCAGGACTGTCCAAAAGTTATTGAAAGCCAGGATCTGCACACATTAGTTGTATTGCTCTAACAGGCAGAAGTACATTTAGTAAGCATAGGAATATGACTCCGGCCTGTTTGTGGCCCTGAATGACAGTAGTTGGACAGCCCTGCCATATTGTAAGCCAGGGTTGTGTAAGTGCTTGCCATTAGCTTTAGCTGGGATTAGGGAATGTACTGGCCACATGATAAGTGCCCCTGTGTGACCTAGGTCCTATTAAAACAGCTTATTCCAATAATTACTGTGATACAGTGGTTCATTTTGGAAACAACTTTCCAAATTTGTATGAGTTACACCAACACGTTGATGTCCCCTAGGCAGCTCTAGGGTTCAAAGCAAAACTGAACACTAACTGCTAACACAGTAAACCTCTCTTTCTCAGTACTAGGTACCTGGATAGCCACCAGAGCAATAGAAAGAAAGGGAGCTTGACAATTGCTCAGCGGCCAACATAGGATTATTACAGCATGTTGGGTGAGCAAGTGACACACTCTTCTGTTATTCTAGAATTTTCAAATAGTGTAGAATATAGTTTTAAGAAAAAAAAAGGTCCTGGTAAATTACCTAGTATCAGCCAATCCAGATAACATTTCTACAACCATTAGGATTCCTATGTTCAAGCAAACCTTTAAAAGAAGGAAGCAAGTTTAAATCCAGTCAGTTGTGAGGATACATACCAAAAACTGCCTCCCTCTCCCTCTTTTGTCATGTCTAAAGTTAATGGGTTGAAAGTCTCTTCTTTGAATAAGAAAGAGGGTTGTGTTTGGAGGTTAAAATTTGTTTTAGAAGCTTGAGTCACAGTGACTACGTTCCTGAGTGTGTACACTTTTAGGTATTTTGGTGTAAAATGTTTTAAGACTGAAGGTATGGTTTATATTATGAAACATTAACATATAACAAACAATAATAAAGGCAGTTGCCATGAAATTCCATCACATTTGTGCTTGATTATTATCAGTTATTGTTATTAAGTGTTAAGAAACTGCAGCTGACATACAGGTAACAGATAAACCTGTGAGCATATAGAGGACATCACATGCTAGCAGTGTTTTATTTGCTCCAGTGTGATTGCAACAGGGACAACCTTGAAATTTATTGGAGGACATTTTTCCTTCTCATAAGATATAAACCCTTTTCATATGGAAACAAAGAGGTTTTGCTTCACATTCAATCTGAACAAACTTATAATAGCGAAAGAGGCATACATTTTTTTTTTCAATTTTATTTAAGAAAAAATCCTATGCCTCTTTCTCTGTTTGTAGCCTTCTGAGTTAAATTTCAATAGTAACCTTTTTGCAGAGGCTAATAATAATAATAACTATATTCTTCTATGAAAATCCAACCATTCAAGTCCATGCCTTGGAGTAGCAAGGAAAAGTAGGGCCGAGGGGGAGTGCTGGAAATGCCAGACGTGGCCAATGCGGGGGTAAATCCTATGAGTGGCCCACAGCTGAAACTCCCTCTTCATTAAAAAAGTGCTGCTACTAAAGTTTTGGGCATTATTTGCGTCTATAAGACACTCCAATGCGGGGCCACGCTGGTCTATAGAGGCGAGTGATGCCAGGAATTGTAGTAGCGGCGCTATTTTAATGCAGTGGCAGGCCAGCTGCAATTCATATTTAGAAATCCTTTGGGGGCCACAAAAAAAAGGACGTTGGAGGCCAGATTTGGTCTCCAGGCCAGTGTTTGACACCCCTGCTTTAGGGGGAGATGAAGGAAAAACTGGAGAAAGTAGACTAGCTGGGCATCTGGCAGGGCTTTTTACTAGGCTGTACAGCAGGAAGTGTAGGTAAAGCTGGTGAAGGCAGGGTACCAAGGCACCTTGGAGGACTCTGTGTCTCTGAAAAGAAGGAAGAATAGATGAAGGCAGAATAGTCAGGCGCAAGGGAGGGTTTTGTGCTGGGCTGAACAGAAGGGAAAAGCAAACTGTATTTTTCAAGGGTAATTAGGTTGAGGAAGGCTGGTCTGGAAGGTATACTTGGATATCAGCATGCATAACAGTAATCTGTACAACAAGCTTTAACTAAACATTTGCAAAAGCTTTCATCAAGCTCAGCTTTCTTGAATTCTTTCATTATGTACATTTTCATACCACATTGACTTTAGGGTACAGTCACCCCTAAATAATTTAGTAATTTGCACATTAGTGTGTTATGGTGCTATTCATTTTTAGTGGCACCCCAACATACAAAGGATGCACCTGCATTGTGGTGTGCTGCATCAGACAAAAATGCTGCATGTCCATTTTTAATATTTATTAACACACGGTGAAAGATTGTATGACTGTAAATTGGGTCCAAAGATCCAATCACACCTATGTGTTGTGATAACCAATGTCACCACACCATACATAATAATATGTTATGGTATCTTTCATATGCAATGCAAAGAAAATGCACGAGTTGCAGCAACGCCCAGTAAAACACTACTGTGCAATGTGCCGCTCTGTATTGCTATATTTTGTATATGCCACTGTGTAGTGTTGGCAGCCCTAACTCATTTCAAGGGTCCAACTTGGCACCAATTGGTCTTTATTGTTTTGCAAGTCTCTATAAAAAAACACAGGTGGGACACTGAGAATGTGTAATTAAGTATTAGACTTCACTGCTTTTGGCATGCTTCAAACACCTAACTAGCCAATTTCCGTGAATGCTTCAGCTTTGCTTTAGTTCCATTTAAAAGTAACATACTTTCCTGCCTTGGTCAAAGCTGGGCTGCTCAATATTGCTTTGTGATTTAATGCATGCTGAAAATTAATTTGCTGCACAGCTTAGAACCAAGAAAAAACAGAACCTGCAAAAAGTGCTAGAGGATTCAGGTGATAGCAACCGTGCATGTTAATGCAGCAAGCTGTAAAACAAAAGTTGTGTTGCTATTTCAGCAAAGGTCAAGTTCAGGTAGGTGGTAAAGTTACAGTACTGTTACTGTTTCCATACATCCATGAACAACGGGTGGTACTTGAACCAGCAGGCACCATTGGATGGCTCACTAACATCAATGGGACCAGTAGTGAGGCTTTCAGTACCTCCCACTGTTCAAATGATGGCTCAAAAAAAAAAAAATAAAACAGTGCAGGGTCTTGGGTGGCTGAGTGGCTAGAAAGGTGCCAACCACTGGGAGCTGCCTGAACAAGCGCTTATTGTTCCTGCTCCCTATAAAAGCTCACAAGGTGGACTAACGCAGGTAAAAATAAATGTATGAACAGAATACAGAAGAATATGTTGCAGGACATTCCTGGCTTTCATAGTGATCCATTTGTTAATAATACATGCTGAGTTACTGACACAGCAATTATGCAAAATAAGCATTTAACCTGCTGAATGCTTGTCCCAGAACTCTGAATTTATGAACTGCACATAAAAATTAAATAAATGCTTTCCTTATCTCCGATATATGAAATGCATTTGCTCCAATTACTATGGGGATGTGGGAGACATAACCTTACAGGAATGTATTCCGATGGCATTTTATCGAGCTAGCTTTCTGTAAGGCAGTG
>NC_092863.1:48164531-48170498 GCF_032062135.1 Pyxicephalus adspersus
CCAACCCCATTGGAAAGCCAGACAATCCACTTTTCACAATTTGGTTTGGGTGTAAGGGAGGGAGGTTTGTTTTGCTGCTGAGTGCATGTGTAAAGGCAGAAGACTGTATTTGGTTGACATACTCTGCCTTGCAAAAAGGAGGTTAGGAGTCAGACCAACTCTTGACACGAGTGGAATCGGTCAACTTTCCTGCTTGAACAGAGAAGCTCCTGTCTGAGGTTCTAGGATGAATCATTTTGGAGTAGAAGATAAATCTATAAATCCTGTCTGTCCTGGTTGGTTGCAACTCCAGGGTATTCTAAATCTTGGTGATCAGAATCTCACTTGGTTTCCTACTTGACAGTCTATGAAGAACTGTGGCAGTAAATCTATGGTCACATTCCTCAGAAGTCATTGTGGGTAAATGTTACAACAACGAAGCCATTGGCAAATTTACAATCTAGAGCTTTCAGTGTGTGTAGTAATAAATGGGGTAAACATACCTGTTGGTAGTCTAACTAGCCCTCTTTGCAGATGACCAACCAGGTTAAATAGCATGTTCTTAGTAATCTGATTTATCTGTCCTTGCACTTATGCAGTAGTAAAGATGGGTGACTGGTGTAAAAGTAGGTCATCAAAATGTAGGGTCCACCCACCTCCATGCAAAATGCCAAATTGAACACCCTATGGTTTGAGGGTAACAATGTAGATCATGTTCTTGAGAGATTGTTAAGGGACAGAGAGCAGAAGTTTCTTATCAAGATCATGATTTTGACTTGTATAGAATGATTGCTGCTTGGTCATATTACTTAAATACCTGTTCTTTGTTATAGGTCGTGATCAAGCTAATTTAACTGGTCAGCGTCTGGCTAATTTGGGTTATAAATACAATCACATAACCAACTCTACAATGACTAGGGCCAAAGAGACCTCAGAAATAATTGGCAAGCATCTGGAGGGTAAGAATATGAAGTGATATTTACTTTAAAAGTACACCAGTTTAAAGGTGTGTTCTCATATATTTGATTTCTGAACTGAAATGCTCTGTTCACAAAATTGGGTGTGGAATTAACTTTCTATGTAGTGCCCCTTTAGTGGGGGAGTTCTCCCCTGTTGCCAGGTAGAACCTTTCTAGAAAGAGGAGCCAGTTACTACCAGTATGTTTATTTGTTAGCCAATCGGTGGTTGTTCAAAAGGTATAAATCTGGGGGGGGGGGGGAGTCTTGGGAAAGGAAAACGGAAGTGTTCTTGCATGGATAATACCTAACATTTCAACATGTTTTGCAGGAGTGCTTACTCAGGGGATGTTGGAGAGATAGCTGGTGGGGCTTTGGCTGTGGGCTGGTGTATAGGGGGACCAGCAGTCTGATACTCTTGTGTACTCTGACCCTAATGTGTGTGGTATAATTACATTAGAAGAGGAAACTTTGTTATCTTGGCAAGGGGGATACATGAGCAGAGAAACCAGAAAAGACATTACAAGCTGTTAAATTTGGTTGGTAATCAAAGGCACATTATAAACTCAGCTGGTCCATGTTGTTGGTAATGAATTGGAAACAATAGGATTTGGAGTTAGTCTCTTACAAATATGTTAGTAAAATCTGGTGTGTGTTGGGGGGGGGGGGTTATTTAGCTATGCTGCCTCTACATCGTTTTGCAAAGAATGGTAAAGGTAATTCTGAATGTTGCAGAAGCCTTAACACTACATCAAACTGAGTAAATGCAGTTCCAAAAATTACTCAGTATAGAGAAGTGCTCCTAGTTTAAATAAAGTAACCCACAAGCCAGTACCATTACCTTTTGTATCACAAGTGGGTATTATGTTTTGGCTAGATTTCATCTGTTTAGGCCTGCTACCAATGAGTGCTACGTTCCTGATATTACTGACCTGGAAGCATTGGATAATTTATTTTGTGCATCACAGGTGTAGAACAAACTAGTTCTGACTTGCTAAGAGAAGGGGCACCTATTAGACCAGATCCACCAAGTGATCAGTGGATGCCAGATGTTGTGGTGAGTCCTTATTTCTCTGTAATGAACCTTGGTGACAAGCTAGTTATCTGTATGTGCTAATGCAGCCTTTCTTGACTTTTTAACAATGGGGAACTCTTGACATAACTTTCAGGTGTTTAGGGAACCCCTGCTATAGTTACTATATCCACAGCTCAATTTATAGGAGCATGGTGTCCAGCAATATCAGACTTTTTTTTCCAATAGAAAGAATGATGCTGATGGCTAAAAACACAATTGGTGACACTTGAACTTACCTGAGAGGTACTTGTTGCTTAAAGAACCCCTAGCAACCTCTGGGGGGAATACTAGGGTTCCACAGAACTCTGTGAATAATGCATTAATTTGTATAACTTGGCAAACTACCTCAGCCCTGGAAAAAGCAGGCACGTGGAGACTACATGGTGTGCTTTTGTTTGCTCTATGCACTTTACCTATCCCATTCAGATTTGGAGCAGGGTAGTAAAGTCTTGTTCACTGACCTCCAAGGATCTAACCTGCAATGAGCCTCAACTGCTGACTACATGTGACCAATATTTCCTACTCCTACCTTAACTTCAGACAGGGGAGAAACTAAATCCCCTAGACCAGGGGTCAGCAAAGTTTATGGGGTGGGCGGGAGCACACTTGGCTAGACCTGCCCACCACCAGGGAACACCCCCTGAAGAGAAATCCCTCTTCTCCATATGCATTGCGGAGGAGAGGGGTTTGCCTTCAGGGAGCTTTCCCAATGTATGGCGGCGGAAGTATCAATGCCAGCCACGGTAAATAGGGGGGCAACTGCAAGGGGGTAGCACTGGGGCTCCGGTAATTCCTAACGCCCCTCCGGAGCCGCGGTTTGCCGGCCAGCATTAGGCCAGGGGGTGTTAGCCCGGAACGAACTACCAGCTAGGCCGTATCTGGCCTAAAGGCCGGAGTTTGCCGACCCCTGCCCTAGACACTTGAGAATATAAACTAGTTTGTGATGCATCTCCTTAACTTGTTCCTTATTTTGCTCTTTGGTAAATACCTAATCATTTCTTCCTCCTTCAGTATTTTAATGATGGACCACGTATAGAGTCTGCTTTCAGAAACTATATTCACCGTGCTGACTATGAACAGAAAGAAGACACCTATGAGATCATAGTCTGCCATGATAATGTTATCCGCTATATTGTATGCAGGTAATGCCTTCTGTCCTTTAGGCTTGGCATGTCTGGTTTCTAAAGTGGAGGGAATCTTTAAATTTTTCATGTGTACTGAGTGATTGAAACCCAAGTCTGTTTTAACTTGTATTTCCAATGTATATTCTGGAGGACCACTTTGTGCAATGGATTAGATAGTTATACTGACAGTATTTTCTTAGGTCTGGGTATACTACTACAAAAATTTTATGGTTAAAATTATTCCAATTGTCCAAAAACAATAGAGGTGCATGTAGTCTCATAACTTGAAAATGATTTGGCTATGCTTTGAAGTGGCACGTTTGAGCCATGGGTATTTCTGTGTAATAGGGGGTCATAAGACTTCCTTTTCTATAAAGACTAATTATGTAAGCAGTGAATTTATGGCTTTGTCTTGACAAACATCTGACAGCTTTTTTACTTTATTACCTAGGGCTCTTCAGCTTCCTCCTGAAGCTTGGCTACGCATGGATCTTCACCATGGCAGCATTACCGAGCTTGTGATTCACCACAATGGTAATGTAAGTCTAAAGACTCTCGGTGATGCTGGTTATATGCCTGCCGATAAGCTCAGCTATTAACCTGGATGATGCTGACAAATTTATGCAAACCTGAAGTAGGAAATCAATACCATTGCCTCCTGATTGCAGAAAAAGTGTTAACATGCTCTGTACTGTGACAGACTTAATGCAGGATATTGCCTAACATGGTGGGAGGATAAAATTCTTCTTGGCTTTCAGTTGGCACTATAGGAGATTACAATACAGAAAGTATGGTCACTGCTATATACAAGGAACACAATTCTTATTACCACAGATAGAGGTGGAACTTTATAATAATGCACTTCTTGATTACATGTATCACACACATTTTAATGTCCTTTGTATTTATGTGTAAATCTTGTATTAAGCTGTGCTTGAGCATAATTTCTACATAAAAATAAATTGCAGTTTAAAACTACCAGTGAGTCTTTACTTTTACTTTCTATTGTTTGATGTATTTATCTATTTAAAACGTTTGAACTGCAATGGATATCCTATAAAGATGCCTTGTAAATTCCTGATTAAGTTCATAACTATAATTAACATCTTCTATTTTGGTGATTATTGATTTAACTATAAACAGCAAAAATAAATGGTCTAAAGGATAAAAAATGCTAAATGTCTGTTACCAGATGTATCTGTAGTTTCACACTTTTGTATGTATGGCAATGTGAAACAAATGGTCTTACTGCAATGGGGACAGTTTATTTTTTTATTTTTTTCTTCATTTATTAGCTGAGAATCCTGTTAACAAAACTGTCATTAAAGTATGCCATGTGTAATAAAAATGCAATGGTTACACCTATAGTGAACAGGATATTCTAAGCAGCTGCCATACATTCAGATTAGAAACTGGGAATTTGCCACTCTGCAGCTTTCAGGTTAATACTTTAATTAATCTTCTCACAAATTTCAAGTTTCCTTATTCCATTCTGAAATATTTTAAGCGCTTGACCATGTTGACCAAGTTTTTTCCCCTCCCTTTAGCAAAATAATATCTGTTTAAATGGGTTGAATGTTTTTGTGTAATGTAAAGCATTGCACATTGGGAGCTATGCTAGAATAGCTCATTCAGGTACAGTTCACAACAAAGAAAAGAGAGGCAGCATTCAGAGATCAAAAGAAAAGCTTAAATGAACAGTCAATGTATCTTTTGACAATTTGTCTATCAGTGATGCCCAACCTTTTTTCATCTGGGGACTGCTGTTGACATTGGGGTAAAACTTGTGGGCCACAATGCAAACAAAACATTAAAGATGTTTAAAACTAGAATAATTTTAACTTAAAATTAAATTGAAATGTTTCTAGTTATTTTAAAATACATGCAACAAATAAGGGATGACAAAGAATGTCTGCATTGGATTTTTCCAGAGAAATACAATCCATGTGACAGCCAAGGGGTCCGTGTTCTTACTAACACATCTTCAGGTCCCTCCATCTCCCCATTCCTAAAAAAAATTAGGGTTCACAGAAGGTAAGTGGGACATAGATAGGTATAGTTTTTCTTATCCTGTGATGGTGCCGCAGCAATACAATTTTAGGGAAGTTAGCCACAATGCGTCCCCCATATATCCTACATTTTATTATACAGCTCCCCTTTCAGGAGAAATTTGGATTCAAAAAACATACGCAGACATTTATGTGACAGGGCGCAATGGTATAGTAAGAGTGATAAAATTTTAGTGGGGGGGGGGGGGGGAGGTGTTAGCCACAAAAGTCCCCCACTTATTCTGCATTCTCTTACTTCACTGTTAAAGAAATCAGGGTTCACAGACAGAAGGTAAGTGGCTAGCTGTGTTTCAGGGTAGCACAGTGTGACAAATATTGTTTTTTGTATTTTGTGATTGTGCTGTAGTGATGAAATTTTAGGGGGAGTTAGCCACTGGAGTCCTACACATGCTGTCACATTTCCCTTTTCTTACAGAGAATTTGGGGGTCATAGAGAGTAAGGGGGTAGGTGTGACAGGGCAGCATGATATGATGGTTATAACATTTTAATAGGCAAGGGGCATTTCCTACTGGCTCCCACTTTTCCAGTTGCCAACATCCCTCTGTTACAGAGGAAATTGGGGATCACAGAATGTAAGTGTACGGCTATGTGGAACAGGCAGCTTGCCAGCCGCTCAGTCTGTTACTCTGCAGATTTGACGGTCTCCCCCAGGCCAGGTTTCTATGGCATGATATCCCAAATTCCTTGTTACTCTGATCAGTCCATCCTTAATCAGAACCCAAAGCACTTCTATTTAAACAACAGGCAAGGTCACGTTGGGACC